>NC_092423.1:49766259-49918561 GCF_036169615.1 Heliangelus exortis | reverse complement strand
ATGTAATTCAAGGTGAGCTGCCTGGCGCAGTCCAACTGAAAGTGATCAGACGTGTGATTCTGGTTTGAATATATCTGTTCTCTCTTATTCTTGGCCTCGGTTAGCCTTTACATTTCCATCTTCTATTTTGCCTTTCCCAACAAGGCTATACCAAGATGATTTACAGGCATCTTGCAACTCTGTTCATCTCTTTGTCTCAAGCTGTTGAGCACAGGTGTAGCTGGTGACCTGCAGTCTTCATTCCCCAGAAACAGTTGGTGATGGTTGTGAGCATTTGTGTCCATGATGACACCATCACCTTCATTTGTTGTGGGTCTGCTGCTTGATTTTTTCAGTTGACTCAAAAAAGTGTAGTTTGAAAAAAGTGATGAAGGAATTGGATGAAGTCCTGTTGAAAGCAGGATGTTACCATGTTTCTTGGTGATACAGCAAGCAGCTGAAACTATTGATCCTTCTCCTTATGGAGCTTTGTGACCCTCTGATGTGCTTTAGTAGCTGCCACTCCTCCACCATTTGTTTTTGCAATCTAATCAAGCTTGATGGATGGATACAGGAGTACTGGAGTGCACTTTTGACAAATTCTGAAGACATCAGGTAGGAAGAACAAACAATGCCTAATGGTGGGTCACCAAAGTTACTGCTCGTGTTACCACATTCAGTCAGATGATGGCTGAACGTGCAGCTAATTGAACTGGTTACTTATGTCTAGAATTGCACGGGTAAACCAAACCCTCCTGAAATTCTGTGAGGTTTGCTTACTAAGAAGTGCAAGCATATTGTTGGGTAGGTGGCATAACGGGTTTTTTTGGAGGTTTTTTTTTTGGGGTTTATGGCCTGACATCTTGTTCCTCATGTAAATATATATTTTTCACAGTGTATTTAAGGGTTTCCCTTCAGGCTTCCATAAAGGTAGTGGTGGGGTTATAGCTAAAAAAGATTTAGTAAACATTTCTTAATTCTGATTTTTAAAATCTATGATTTATTACTGTTGCAAAAAGTGTACAGGTATGACGTGTCTTATTTGAGTCTATGCTCACTTAAAAAGAAGAGTCATAAACTCGTAGTTTGAGGTGAAAGCAGGCTAAAAGATGTATACTTTATTTTTTTTCCTCATGCATTATTTTATATAGCACATGCAATCTTACTTTAGTGTACTTGCTCTATAAAAACAGGTTGAAGAGCATATAGGACTGAACATAGGATTGGTCATAAGGATGTATAAGGAAAGAAACAGAATGTGTATAAACATTTGAAATAACTCTGCTTTTCCGCATATTCTCTATTTTAATAAATGTACTCGTATAACTGTGGGAATGTGTACAAGTGTGTCAGGAGCAGCTCATGCTCCACATATCAGTTATCATAATAAGGAAGAATGAAAAGTAGGTGGAAGTTCCCTGTTGCTGCAGCAAACCGGTGAAGTCTGCGTCTGGCGCACTGTTGCTGTCAACATTGTTTATTCTAAACTACAAGGCAGGACGTTGTGGTTATCAGGAAATTCCAGCAGTTTTCACAGTTGGCCATTTCCCTTGGGGGTTACAAGGAAACTTCTTAAATTCTTTGTGTCTAGACCAAACTATAGCAACCAACTACTGCTGGGAAAAATCTTCTAATACCAGTGAGGTCCTGTACACTCCATCCATTTCTGTCACATGGTTGAAACATAAAGATGGCTTTGCCAGTAGCAGAGGGGTACAGATCAAGTTGTAATCTTTCCACCATCCATCCAACTAGGACCCCCTATAGGTATGTATAGTGTCAAGGTACAGTGGAGAAGTTCACTGAATTAGCTTGCTCCCAACCCTAATAGATACTTTTTCCCACAGGACTCAGTTCAGGTATGTGTGTGGATTGAGTACAAACCTCACCATGCAGTGTTTATGAGGAGGGCTGAGGTCGATGGGGATAAAGGGGCAGATGGCCAGAGAAGTTGCTGTTCTTAATATTTTCTTGAAGCTCTTAGTTCACACTGGTAGTGGATCTCCCCGTGAAGTGTTTTGCATAAGCCAAGCAGAATTTCAATAATACTAATCAGAATTTCACCAACCCCTATATAATTCACTGTAGAAAACTAGATATCATCAGTCAGTAAGTGAAAGTGTTTAAGAAGCAATGGGGAACTAAGCAATGGGGAACTTAGTTTGCTCTGACAGGCCTGTTGGTGGTGGGTGGTTGCTTTACAGTGTTGTAGCACACCAGAAGTGATTTCACAGCCTGTGACGCTGTTGCAGTAGGTGCTGTATAAATGGAGAGCAGCATGGCAGCCTCTCCCCAAGCTTTCAGTCAGAGGACAAAACAGAATGGAGGAGTGGAAATAGAGAAGACAGTGGTGTACAAGGAGGCAGTGACAGTGTGCAGGCAAAGCAGTGTTTCCATCATGCTTTAAGCCTTACTATTCCACAGCTGAATCACTCCTTTATTGTGCAGGGGGAGGCAGTAAATACTATGTTCTGATAATAGTTCTGGAAAGATCTTGCTTTAGAATCCATAAAATGCCTAACATGTCCTGGCAGGGGAGGTTCAGAGATGAGTATTTCCAGCAGCCTGTCAGTTTAGTATTCTGAGAGGAGTACAGCGTTGTTTTGATTCAGTTTAAAAAACAAACCTGATTCCATCTCCAAACTGATTACTGCTTCAAAAGTTATGTGTCCTCTAGGCTGGCATGGACATACGTGTCCTGCTTGGTTATATATGCTGCCTAAATCATAGTGGGTAATAGCTGTTACTACAAGTTTTTGTTTATTAAATAAACTTTAAAAATCACATTGTGGAGAAACTTGACTCCATCACCTTAACTGCTTAAGTCTTGGTTAAATTACCTAAGTTTAGAGGCACCAGCACCAAATACAGGTAACCTAAATTCCATCTAACACACCTCCACCTTCTATTTTTTAGAAGTTTCCAAAGGTTTGCACCACAGATTTTTGTGCAGGAGCACAGGTGGAACTGAGGCTCTCTGGTATAGTGGTTAAATCCGTGATAGGTGTTTGACCCTTGCCTTGTTTAAGCCTCACTCATTTGGGGCCTGAGGATTTTGTTTTCCCAGAATGGTAATACAGAACTTCTGTCTGCAGCTGCTGTGCACAGGAAGGTCAGAGTCAGATTTGCCATCTCTCAAGCATAGGTTTCGACCACCTTTAGTGTTGATTCCAGACAAACACAGTCACAGCCCTGCAGAGAAAACTTTGAGAGCAGCCTAGACTCACTCCCCTGCAATGTGGAAAGCTTGGCATGCTGACTGGCCTAAGGGCTTATTGATCTCACCTGCCCTCCCAGTGTGCCCATGAGACTGGAGGTGATTAGGAAGGAGGGGGAGAAGGAGCTTGATCTCATTACTGCTGGGCAGGCAAGGTATGTGGGTAGCCTGAACTCACAGAAACAGGAATGTTAAGCTCTGGATCTTGAAGATCCTCTGTGCTGCAGAGTACTTACCACAATCTCTTGCCTCAGGAGAACATAGACTACAGCCAGGGAGAATTTTAAAGGCTTCTCCAGATCACTGAGAAGGCTTTTGGGCAGAGACAGTTTCTGTTCTAAAAAGGTATGGTTGTCTTGTATAAATGAGGTACTTCATGGTTTATTAATTGGTAATGTAAACTGTAAAACATTCTATGTAATGTTATAAAATGTTTTTGTCTTAGCAGTAGAATGGTGGTTTCTTTCTGGTAAAACTGTGCTAAGATAGTGGTGAGTCTGCCTGCCTCTCAGGACAGTTATAGAGGCAGGATGTTTGGGATTAGTGAAATGGCAATAGGTTTTGTTTTACTTTATGGACCATATCATGAAATGTACCTTTCCTAAACCCTTTGGTGTATTATTGTGCTCACTGTGATAGTGAAGGGTAACTCATGCCATTGATAGCAGAGAAATCTAGTGCAAAATATTGTTGTCTCACAGATAAAACAAACCCCAACTTATAAATCAGCTAGATACAGTGAGGGTTTTGTTCTCTAATTAAGTCATCCTTTCTCATGTTTTTAGACAAATAAAACATTTTCATTTTCATTCAGGCTCATGATTTATGTCTTTGGCACCCTGTACTGATGCTGTAGGAGCTCTGAGATGTTCATTATTAGGCACAAAGTATTGCAATAATTCTGTTGCTTTCTGTCTCCATGTGTAATTTTCAGTCAAAGAT
The DNA here is from genome assembly GCF_036169615.1 of Heliangelus exortis. Classification (NCBI taxonomy): domain Eukaryota; kingdom Metazoa; phylum Chordata; class Aves; order Apodiformes; family Trochilidae; genus Heliangelus; species Heliangelus exortis. Next base: position 49,914,423 of record NC_092423.1, on the reverse strand, counting down.
TTACAGCCATACACCCCGTGGTTCCTCATATTAAATTGTCTCATCTGCAAAAACAGATATAAATGAGTCCCTTGGCTATTTCTTCATCGTTCTAATGCTGTTACACAGCCTGCATATGGCCAGCACACGAGAATACTCAGGCCTATTGATGTAAGAGCCAAGTTATTGCCACTGCCTGTAGGTGCAGTTTCTGTACAGTTGTTTTTTAGGATAGCATTATCCTTATTCCACAGTGTCCTTTAATATGTGTTAGAAAGCTATGAAAAGCAGAAAGACAGTCTGCATTGCAGAAATCTTTGCAGAAAATGTGCAGTTCTCAGAGAAGGCCAACATCTTTCTAGAGTACTTTTAATTTGATTAATTTTTTTTTTGCTAACTTCAATAGTCACCATATGTTGACTATAGATTGTGAACAAGTTGGGTTTTGAAACCATTTGGGAGTTAGTGATTAAAAGCTAAATTTAGAAGTTTAGTGTTTCTTTGAAGACAGTTTTTCATACTGTAGAATAAAATAGTAATATAATTTGAAGCTTCTATGAGTATTCTAATGAAAATTACCAAATAAAACATGATCTATCTTCCTATTGCATAAAAAAAGCAAACTGATTTTTAAACTGATTTGTAAATTTCAGTTCTACAAACTCACCCTGTAATACAAAAATCAGGTTTGGTTCTTACATGCTCATGTATCATCCATGTATAGGCATGCAGAACCCACAGCTGGAATTAGCTGATATTTTTCTTTCTTAGATATTTTGAAGATGTGTAAATCCAGATTTGTTTTTTCCTGTATTTCTTTTTATTATTTTGTAGTGATTTAAAAAAAAAAAAATTAGTTTGTCTAGAAAGTAAGCAGTTACAGGTTGAGAAAGATGCAAGGATATCTATAACAGTAGCAGGGTTGTAGTGTATGAAACAAAGCCTGTTTTCTTTTTCTCTTGCCCAAGCTACAACAAAGAAAAATATAGAGAGAAATTTCTGAAATTTTGAGGAAATGTCAAATTACTCTTTTCTATGTGTGTTTCTTTATGCAGAATCTGTTTCCTTGCTTTCTTTGGTTTAAAGTAGAATTCATTGTGCATTAGCAAGCATTGGTTTTCTGTGCACATCACGTGTTATCTCAACAAATTTGCTTTTGACTGAGATGTGTGAGACCAGCTTCTATCCCCACCATCTTTCCAGGATTCAAGCCACAGTGGAGATGAATTTTTTGCAATCCAGTATTTGCTTGTATCTTGACATTTTCTTGGAAGTCCTTTAGTTCTTTCTTGGTACTCCTACTGGACTGAAGAGAAGCCCTAACACAGCACTGAATATGACCTGTGTGTGACTTCATACAAAGCTGTGTCTCCAGCCTGAACAAGGTGGTCAGCATTGGTCTGAAGATTTAATTTTGAGGGTAAAATAACTTTTTTGTTTTGTTTTGTTTGTTTTTTCATTCACTGTTTGTAATAGTGGTGGAATGACAGTTTGATATTTTAAAAATCTGAGTTGGAAATGTTTGATTACTAGTGCTGGGCTGCCATTTACAATTTTTGAAGTGTTTTATTTTCTGTTCATTAGTTTCTCTAACTATAAAATCAGAGTAGTTATTTAATATTATGAGGTGTAAGGTAATCACATAGCAGTATTAGAGGGGCTCCTTTGGTAAAATGAGTTCTACCACAGATTGGCGAAGTAATTACAAAATGCATTTCATGTTCTCCATAATTTTTTTCCGCACGTCCATCATCAGTGTTTCCCAGGTTCATGAGACTAAGAACGTCATTTCCTTGATAAGTAATTTTTTCATTCCCTCTGTTGTTTTTAGACTTGTCTGGTTATAAAAATTAACTGGGTTTATTGCTATACATTATTCTTATAAGGGAATATTGTTTATTTTGTTTGAACAGCATGCAAGTATGTGCTAATTCTTAATTAGTAGCAGAAACTTCAATACAGGCAAAGATACTTGATCTTACTATCCTCTCATAGTTACTTTTCGTGGTCTCACACATTACAAGCTGTGTGAGAAAGCATCTATTATGTCCTTTTGGGAAAGCAAACTGCTCTCTGTTACTCTGCTTAAATCCTTGTCCATACAAAAAGCCAAGGCGGGGGACAGGGGGTGGGAGGATAGACACCAAGGAGTCACTATATATAGTAGTGTTTTTTTTTTCTTTTGGCTGCTTAAAAAGATAAGTAGCTGAGAGAAAGTCAAGTGTTGTTTCTCTATAAATTGTGTGCCAGCAGGTTTATCACTAAATGCTGTAGGTTATGTTGAGTGGGATAATCAGGAGGAAGAAAGGGAGGCTAAAATAACAGAGTGGTAGGACTATTTTGACTCCACAATCAAACCCTCCTTGACTTGTGCCCTTTGGGTGGAAAGTGCTTATGTTACAAAACAACATGAGGTCAACCTCTGGGTTCTGCTGTTAGTTTCTTTCTTGCTGATCTATAGTGAGGGAGTAGTTGCCTGGTACATTTGTGCTCTGTGTTAAAGGCTACACGCTGTTACTGTGTGGGTGACAAGAGTGGCTGTTGTTGCTTTCTCAGTTCAATTGCTGGTTTGGAGAATGAAAAATCATTTAGCTGGCATTGAAGAGCCATGCCTAAGCACAGCAGAAAGAAATCCTGAAAAGCTTGTGATCATCCACTTTTCAGATATCTCCTTCCTCAAAGGCGCTGTACAGCGTTAAGGCCATTTTTACAGTTATGAAGTTAGAAGGTAAAAAAAAAAAAAAGGGGGTGATTCTTCTAGGTTCTTTTGAGAAGATAAATCATACCTGGTCCGGTTGTCAGCTTTTTTTTGATTCTTACCCAGTTTAGGATGACAACTGCTTGGCTAGTGATGCAGTGATTGATCTGTGATGTGGAAGAGGTGTGGGAGCCCAAGTGTGTTATTTAATGGCTGTGGTACAGTGGAGGAGGCCCCAGTCAGGAAGCAATAAAGTAGTTATTAGGTAATGACTGTGGAGGTACCATATATAAGGTTAAATTGATATATGTAAATCACTGACTTTAAGATGCTGAAGCTGCCTCTTGGTGCCCATCTTTTTTTACACAAGTGGGGATCAAATACTTACTGTTTTGATAAACGGCATGTAGCTAACCTACAATAAAGACCTTAAGGGAGTTGAGGTCTTAAATTCCTTTGAAATGTAATGGAATTCAGGCACCAAGCACTGTTTGGTGGGGTTTTTTTGTTGTTTTTTTTGGTGTTTTTTTTTAAATTACTGGCTCATTTGCTTTTATTAAACTGTATTTGAAAATAGAGTGCAAAGACTTTGATATGTTCTGTAGCAGGATGAAAGTAGCATAGGCACAGGGTATAGATGCAAACAAGGACAACTGACTTCAAATGCATGTTGGCAGTGGCAGAAACCAAGGCAAACCAATTAGGATTAGCTCTTCATGCATTTCTACTGTTGTGTCTAATCCTGACTGCAATTTTTTGAGACCTCTGCACAGGCTGTATGGACAGAATCTTCTGTTTTGGCTTGTTGTTTGGTGGCTGTAAATTTTACTTAAAATTATGTATTTTAAAAGTGAAAAAATCTGTAGTTTATTGGAGACCTGACTCCTGCTACATAGGCAACCCTTAAGTCAGCTAAGAATGTAGGAACATGCCCAAGTAACTTGGTTACATACCTTGTCTGCTATACAGCTGAATCTTAAGATTAAATTTATGTTCAGGAAAGCTTTTATACATGCTAAACAATATAACATCTAGTGTATCATTATTATCCAAATTCAGAATAGATTAAGCAAATCCTTAACACAGCTGCATGGAAGTCACAGTCTACTTGTGTAGCATACTGTATTTAGGGTATCTATAAACATTTTTACATAAAGTTTGTATATAGGAATGCATGTACTTGTATGTAAAATAGATACAAAAGATTTTTACAGGGCTCTGTTAGCTGGAAGCTCCCAGAAAAGACCTGAGGTATTTTAGAAGTATCTAATTGTTTGCACTTTTGAAGTTTGAGATGCCTTTTCTTTGCTTGTAAAAATCTGTGTTTCATGTTGCCATGTATGGAGACTGTATGTTTATAGGAGTTAAACAAATACATTTTTTCTTCAGACTAGTTCAGCTGGGGAGTAGCAATATGGAATCCTCTCATTTTTCATACAGTAATGATGGAACATAAATAGTAATTCATGTATTTATGGGAAACCCAATTTTTCCTCTTGATTTGTAAAATAATGTGAATTTGTTAGATTTCAATCTCAAACATTTGCATTTCGTTTGCAATGGAAACCATTAGAGAGTTTTTCTTGGCCACACCCTGGACTCCTCTGAACAATGCTGAATTATAGAAATATTAAAAAACCAAAACAAACAGAAAAAACCCCAAACCCAAAACCTTAGGCATCTGTCAGACTTTACAAATAAAAAAAAGGGTTTTCTTCTTATGTCAGTTTGCACATGAAACTGTAACTACTCTGAGAGTTGAATCTGCTCTGGTTAAAGTCTATAATATTGTTTTTATTATTTGTGCTTGGAAACTCTGCAGCATTGGAGCAGCAGGTGAGTAAAATAGAAAACAAATGCAGTCTGCTTTTATTAAGAGATATTAAGGATTAAGTCTCTGCACAGGTTTGCAGTTGATCTTATGTACTCTGTTACCTGACTGAGTGATCACCATCAAACAGACTTGCTTTTTTTGTGAAGGTACACATAATAAATGCACAGTAAACTTCCAAAAGAAATTTTATTTTAATATAATCATCTAAAAGAAATGTAATTGAAATCAAACAAAATTAGATGTAATTTTTGCTAGTATTTTTTAATTATGTGAGTACAGATTTTGCAAGTGTTCAGTTGCAGGTTCTTGTGTAAATTCGAAAAGTCCAGCCAAAGCTAAAACAGAAGAAGTACCTTAATCAGGTACAAACAAACCTATATAATCAGCATGAAAATATTTTTGAACTGCCACATGTAATGTATGATTGCTTTGCTGTATAAACACAATAAAGAGGGTCTTGGGAACTCCCTCAACAAGAGATTAAACAGGGAAGCAAGACCAGCAATTCTAACACTTTGTATCTGATGACTTAACCAGTCCAGACAGGCTTCCATTCCCAAACATTTCTGTTCACTGAAATATGCATTATAAGAATTCACAAGTGCAATTGTCTAATATTTTAGGTCAGAGACATCCAGTCTTTCATACTCTACATGTTAGTAAAAGAAATAATCTTTAACCTTTCCACCGATTCACATAATTGTCCTTTCCCTTCTCCCCCTCTTTTTTTTCTTGTCAGAGATAAGCTTCAATTTAGACTTGTAAGTGGAGCTAATTTCTGAATGCTGTCTAAGCTGCAGAGCATGTATCAGGTAAACCATATAGAACTTGGAAAATAGTGTCTTAAATCAGGTGAATATTTGTAATTATTTTGGTGATTCTTTCATATAGAAGCTGATTCTGAGTAATACTCTATATTTACTAGTTTGGGATAACAAATCTGTATTTCTCATTCTTTTAAAAATGACAACACGAAATGTTATAGGAAACTGGCTTATTGAATTGATTGTAAAGGAAACCAAAACTTGCAAAATATATGACTTTTGATAGCAAAATATATGACTTTTGATTTCTATAAAATGAAAAACACATTAACTAGTTCAGAACAATCCCTTTTGTGATGCTGTGAAATCCATTGAATAGTTTCAATGATCATTTGTAGCCGCTGTTAGTTACAAATAGCTTAGAATATATTTGTTATGCTCCAAACTTGGATTTTCTAGTAATAAATCACAACCAATTCATCTCAAAATCTGAAAAGCAGTTTTGACACTGTCTCTTGGAGGAAGAGAATGGAATGTTTCATTTAGTTAAGTTACTCGGTTTTGATACAGGGTATGTTTTGGATTATAACACACTTTCCCCCAAAATTCCAGATGATTAAAATAATTTTTAAAGGGAAATGTCTATATTTAGTTTGATGAAATTTAATTGTCATCCTTACATCACAGCAAAAATGTTTGGGGAAAAAAATTCTATTCACATGCCAAATACTAGATTGCATACTGCAGCATGCTGCTCAGAGTTGTCATGTTGGGTTGGATTCAGTCTTGTTGGCTGAAGAGATAATCTCTTCAATAGATTATTCATTCTCCAAAATGAGCCCAGCTCTAGTCTGATCTGGTTTCTAATTTTGAGAAGGGATAGTTAACACCACTGCAATGTTTATTGAGATTTTTCATATTTTGCAAAAGTAGATATGCTTACACATTTGGGTTTTTTAATATCTGTCATGCATACAACATGCCTCATCCTCTTTTAGTCATCATAGTGATCATATGCAGCTATTCTTTAAGGTCTTTCCCTTCCATGACTTACTTCATGTCCAAGCAGCTGGAAACTGAGTTTTTATGATACAGTCACTGTAATGGCCTCTAAATCACAAGACCTAATTAACCTGATAAACAGACTGTGGTTGCTGTCTACATCTGTTGGCTGTTAACCAAGAGCACTCGTAGCTCCACAGCTCTATAGTTAACTTCCTTTCCTTCTCCGTGCTGCACCTGCTGTGCAATGATTCTCTAAAGCAAGTTTTATTAAAAATGCAATTGTCATCCTTTTACCCAGAGATTGCCTTTAAAGCAATGAAATTTCTAGTGGCCTCACTCATGGGTTCAAAATCCTTATTAGTTGGTTGTGAACATCACCTAGCTTAAGAAGCAAAGTTTATGCATTTAACAGACTAAATCCAGATGAAAAAAATTTCTTAATCATCTTCATAGGCTCATAACAGTGAAAAGTCTATTTGAGAGTATGAAGTAGGAGTGGTGACATTAACAGCCTGTTCTTTCACTGTCCCTCAGCCTTGGTGCCAGATGATAGGAGTTGGTGAATTGAAACTGTAAGGAGTGAACTAAAATGAAAGTCTGAAAAGAAAAATATACAGGCATGGTATGCATCTACTTGATTCTACAAGAGTAACTTTAATTCAGAAATATTGTACTGTTACATCCGAAGCCTTCAACAGTACTACAAAGTGATGAAATGTTTAAGATTTTTGCTAACTGTCCAGAAATATTCAGTAGCTAAAAAATAAATAGCAATGGTAATAATAAATGGTAAGGGAAGGAAATGGATTTTTAGGCCCCATTTAAAATTAAACCTTGTGTTTATTCATATCAATCCATAATAGTAATACTTAGATTTGAATATACTGTTACCAACGGGGAACATTTGGTCTATTTAGACATGCTGTGAGTTCCAGGCAGCTGCTATGGCTTAGCCATTTTAAAATGCTTAATAAACTGGCACCCCTAACCTTACGTATTTATTATTATGGACGTAAAATATCACAAAAGAAAGCCAGATGTTTAGGGGAAACAGTTTGGTTTCAAGGTTTGGAGCTGTGCATAATGCTTTTCATTATAAGATTTCCTATTCCCAGTATCTGTATTTTTTTCCAACTTCTGATAAGGATACCAAAAATTCTTACAACTCACCCATTCCGCAGATAAATGAGTTGAATCGATATTGAGGGGAAAAAAAAAAAATCTGTGGTTTAAATATTTGCTTCAGGAGCCACTGTGCCACTGTGTTTTAAAGAATAATGTGAACTCTGTTTTTTCTATTCAGGAAGAGCAGAGTTTGTTTTTTTTTTTTTTCTTTTGAAAATCATGTTCAGATCAAATCCCAGACAGACAGTAAGCTTCTAAAATTCCAATCTTCAGAAAACTGTTACAAATAATATGTCCTGTACCAAATCCTACTCCATGTGTCTGAATGGTGTAACTTCTCATTATCTGGCCCAGTTTTGCATTGTCTTCATTCTGTCTCTGAAAAATTCCACCTTTGGTTTGTTTGTGTTTCTCTTTCATATCTATCATCTTCTCCTCACTGTCAGTGTTTGCCATCTACATTTTTGCTTCTCTGTTGAAAGCTCTCTTGCATTTCAAATTCCATGTTTATGCACAAAGAATGGTGATCATCGTTGAAATTCTTTTTTGCAAGTGCATTTCCTTGTAGAAGCTTACACTATCATGTTCATTTAATTATGTGTGTACCACAAGAAGGTTGGGTAGTGTATTTGCCGAGTCTAAATTCCATCAGAAGGAGTCTTGTCATACTTAAAATGTTTGTCTGTTTTTATGTAGCATTTCAGATGCGTGTGTAGAGTGGAAGGAAACAGCTCTGCTTGCTTAACTGTAGACATTTAGTTGTCTTATAACTGATCATCCCATCAGTGACAACTGTTGCATGAATTGTCAGAGATTTGTAGTTCACATATAACATTTAATAAATTCTTACCTGTGTGATATTCCAATTAAATGGGACTTGCTAAGGAGTCAGGAAGTTAAAATTATAAACACAGTAGAAATTATGGCCAAGCAGAAAATAGTTGTGACTTAGAAAATATTGTCATTGGTTTTTAAGTTCAAGAAAAAGTTAGAATGGATGAGTGGATATGGATATGGGAAATGTTTGTTAAAGGTATAGTAAGGATTACCTTCTTTTTCTTATTTCTCTCTCCCCTCTTGAAAATTCCATCCTCTTTCTTCCCTCTCCTCCAGTGTCTCAGTTGGTTTGTCTGTAAATGTAGAGCAACAGGTGAAGTAGTTCCTGTTTTAATGAAGAAGTTTCTGTTTAAAAAAAAAAAGCCTAGCAGCATCCAGATTTATTTAAATACAGCAAATTTATTGGGTAAGAATACTGGAGAATAATGCAGCTTTTGAGAAACTTAATGAAACTGAATTAAGGAGAAGCTTAGGTACGTTCAGATCATTACTTTATCCTTGCCATCCTGAAATGGCATTTTTCATGTGACCTAGGTTAATAAATCAGCTGGGAAATATGCACCTTCCCAGATAGTTTTCTGAGAGAAGTAATAGTAACTGCTGCATCTGATTTTGGTAGCAGGCAAGGAGAGGAGGAAAAAATGTGTGATTAGGTAGAAATCATATGGCTATGGTGTTTCGTCATCAAGTTGCTGTTTTCCCAAGAGCTTTAAGGCTTGAAATTGTCTCAATTTTTGTTTAAACATGAAAAAAGGGGAAGAAAAGGGGACATTTTCGATCTGCACTTTGGTTTGGAGCAAATAGTAACACAAAGAGAGTCCTGAATTGCACTAAACTTGATCTGATCTCGAAGTATGTGAATTTACCATATAGAGATTGTGGGCTATGTCACTTTCAGATTCTGGAGCTTGATATAAGAAAAATATTGTTATCCTTGGGTGAAGAAGTTTTTTCTGTGCTGAAAGTCATTGTATACGTATCAGCACTGATGTAAATAATCATACAGACAACAAAGAGGAGGCCAATAATCATCATGACTAATACTTTCTTGAGGGTAGTCTCAGTACCTTGTATAGGGTGCATATATATACTTGGTCATACTTATGAGATGGGACAGTGTTTTATGTACTAGAAAGGCTGAAAAAACATGAAATATACATCTGTTTTTTTTATATTATTTATATATTATTTACTTCTTGTAGATGTTAATTATAAATCAAGGAAAATAATGTAGCAGATAAGTAACTTGAAATAAGTATCATAAGTAAGTAGAGGGATTATCTTTAGGATTTGCCATGAAAAATCTTAATGTTTAATAGGAAAATCTTTTAGCAGATAAATCCTCTGGTAATATTTCATCAAAATAATTTATCATAATAAATACTCTTAATGGCTTTTTTAAAACACAACATAGTAATTATTTTTTTTTTTATTCTTCTAGATAAGTTTTGAAGTATGTGTTCTCAGATCAGTGTCATAAATACTGCCATTTAAAATTCTGACTATACTTTCATGGAACATGTGGGTTCATGCTCAGGTGTGTAGGTACCTTAATTTTCAGTGGACCAACCTGTAGCTTAAAAAAAAAAAAAAAAAAAAAAAAGAGTTTTAATACTGAAATTGAACCTGAAGTATCTGTTTATGTAAATGGTGGCATAGAGGGTTAGAGGGTTTGCCATCTTTATGAGATGAGTCCAAATGAATGGAGCATTTCCAGCATCTCTTTGGCCTCAAATTTTGCCTTTTAATTTTAATTGGTTTGTGTAGTCTATCTTTATTGAGATCTCTGCTGTGTTCTGAAAGGGTGTAGATCAATATCCTTATATCTTTGAAATAAAATGCTATTATTTGGACAGGTTGCAAATGCAGTAAATTATGCAAATAAGATGGTCTTAAGTTCAATTTTTATAGTATTTCTAATATTCCTCTCTAGATTTTTTAGTATTTCTCTCCTCCCATATTCATTGAAGGTGCAATGTTGTCCATGAAAAAAGAAATGTGGGGGTTGAAAACTATCTGTATTTAGTACTCAGATTTTCTTCTTACTCATATCAATTGCAAAATAGGAAGTTGCAGATTACAGTACTTTGTGATGAAAGATTCTTTTATTTTCACTTGATTTTTTTCTACTTAGATAAGAATTTTTATTCCAAGTCTAAATCTAGAAAATGGAAAACAAATTTGCATAATATTTTTCCTTAATGTAAATATATATTGCACATAGATTTTATGTCTTAAAGGCAGAAGTTAATTAAAGGTACAAGTGTAGATAGCAAATATATTGGTCTACAACACCAATTTTACTACAGGTATCTCTTTCATTAATTTTGACCCTCTGCACCATGCATGCCAGATGATTAAAAAAAATTAAAAATTAAAAAAAAAAATTAAAATCCATTATCTGCAGTTGCTTTTGAAATAGTGTCTGAGACAGAACAACCCACAAATGTTCTCCTGTGTTCTACAGTCGCACTGACTGTTGCATCTCCCAGACTTAATCAAAGGTTTGTTTCTGGTCTACAGACTCTGGCTGGAGCAGGTGTAAATGGAAAGCAGATTTCTGAGTTGTGAGCCCAGCAGCTAACAACTTCCTGCCATAGTTGCTCATGCATTCCCTGTAGGACTTCCAGTTTCTTTTAAATGCATTAAATGAATAGCTGGATAACCAGGGTGGTGGTTTAAAGAGAATCCTTTATGTTGTGCTGCTATTGCTAAGTGTTACCCAGCAGTACCTCACTGGTTACTCTGCTCTGTACAGAACTGGCACAATTTCTAGAGAGAAATATAAATATGATGTGCTGTCTTGGTTCAGTTCCAGAACTCTGTAAATGTGGATTGCTTTCAGATATATGGTAAAAAAAGTCCAAAGGCTAATCACATCTAAAAAGAGGCTGCACAGGGTTCCAGGAGGTGACCAAAGCTCCATCAAAAGTTCATTGAGAGTGGGATGGTTAAAACCACCACACAAGGAAGCAAGAAATAGAGGCTTCAATGCACCACCATGACTAAATAGGATTTTATTTACAATCATATAATTGGTTCCACCGAAAGTGAAGACTGTATACAGGCACAACTTCTTAAGTTTTCTGTGTGTAGCTGTTTCTGTTGTATGTGACAGCTTTTTTCCTTTGGCCTTTCATCTTTAAATTTAGCCTAGTTGCTTTCAGTCAAATTTTTAACGTTCCCAAGCACAAAAAGATCAATCACTATATTGCTTGGGTTACATTGTCCAATGAATGCTGTAAAATGTCCAGCATTTTTTACTGAAGATGAGCCTGAATTATAACACAGATAATGTAGGTTTCTGATTGTTGGAGCTACAGTCTCAGCTTTGAAGTTCAATAATCTTCATACCGTATATGAATGAGAATGGCACCTGCAAATAAATATGGATTCAGGCATAATTTGCAATCAAAAGATAATGCAAATTCAGTGTAAATTAATATGTTTTGAAAATAATTCTATGTTACTATGCTGTTGTTTGGTCTGCAGGAAAATGCAGAGAAAAGGGGTTTGAAACCCTTACATTAATGTGCCTTTCACCAGGATATCAATAAAAACCTAATGCCAGCCTTGTCTGTGAATAAAATGCCTATAAACACAGTATATAACACATCTTTACATAGTTGACCTATTGAACATTTCCACATGTTTTTCATTTATGTGGAAATATTCTCTCTTACTAGACTACATTCAATTATTATTTTTAAAAGCTGATTTGAATAGAACAGACACCTTAAATATCTTAACAAGCACAGCTGACCTTTTTTTTTGGTAGAATTCTCCAAGAAGGATTTTCTGCAGCTGCTTTACTGAAGGTGTGCTTAGATCCAGTTTGTGGCATGAATAAGGTAGAGTAAAGCCTCAGAAGAGTTTGGCCAAGTAGAGTGTAAAAGTGAGGCACAGGGGAAAATATTGGCACTGGTTGAAGAAGTGTATGTGGAGCATATAATTTCCCAGCAGTTGTGCTGTAATGCACTCGTATGCACAATATACTGGTTAACTGGTAATAGGAAACCATTGTTTTCTTTACAGATCAGGAACATTAACTCTTACACATATACTGCTGTTGTAAGGCAGGTGTAAAATAAGGATATTCAAGTTGAAAGATCCTGCAGCTAGCTTTAGAGTCAAGAGGAAAGTCAGGGGGATGTGTGGTCTGGAAACAGACAATATAAATGTTTTAGGAGGTTGCTTTCATTCTGTTACATGAAAAATGTAAATCTACATACATAAAATTAATGCTTAATCTTATTTGGTAATATTTTTTCCTCTTTTTATAAACATTCTGGTCTATGGGAAAAAAAAAAGTTTTTATAATTATTCATTCCTATTCTTGATTTTTTTTAGCTGTAAAAGTACTTTAAATTTTTCAGATTGCATTATAGATCTGTAATAGAAAAAAGATAATTTTGTATGCTTGGCCTTAAAAGGAATTGTTTGTACCATTTTTGAGACAGAAAGGGATAATTCCTATTTAATATTTTAGAACCAGATTAATTTCTATTATAGTTAACCAGCAAAAATATTTAAGAAAATCAGTCATGTACTTTTATAGCCTTTAGTATATGTCATTGCTCAGATCTTGCTTCTGAAAGCACCAGCTCTCAGTCTGATGACAATCTGTGCTCTGAGTAGGTTTCGTTATTTCAGGGTATATGTTCATTTCCTTTTAGTAATGGGACAAACTTTCTCTGGTTAGTAAACCCCAAAGCAACTTTAGTATAAAAGTAAAACTGAGGAGTGATATAGCCATATTATGATCTTGTTTTTGGATTTGGTTCCTGCCTAGTTGCTGAGATCTTTCAGAACAACAGATGTTTTAAATGTGCAACATGAGATTTTAAATATGAAGCAAATCCAGTGGATAAATCACAGATTCAGGGCTCTGTAAACTGTCTGTACTACAGAAAAATTATATTCACAATCATTGTGGTATAAAACATGTATAGTGCTGCTTTAAAATTTCCTGTATCAGAGAGTAAAATATTTGTACATAGGATGTATCTGTTTTAAAAACCTTAATTTGTGGATTAGGATAATTTGCAGAAGCCATACACTTTTTCCTGTGTGGTCTGGGTATTTTTTTTTTTTTTTTAAACTTAGTAAGAATTCATAAAAGTAGGAAGTCAGAGCTGACACTTGCAAACTTCATGTAAAAATTACCTCCATCCACAGGATCCTGAACAGTTAGGAGAAGGAGATTTTCATCTGCTACTGGAACTCAAATATTTCTGTTCACAGGGTAAATCTATAAAATGTAATTTTTTTTTTTTTTTTTTTTTTAAAGAAAGCTCCCCCCCCAGTTAATCCTTTTGTGTGAGTGAAAGAACAAGAGATCACCCAGTTTCCAAATTGTAAAACTGACTTGTAGCTAAGGGTCTTCTTGCTTCCTACATACTTGTTTGTGAGCTGGCAATATAATGGTTCTGCAGCAAATCCTTCCTCTCCCCAGCTATTGTTAGCAGTAGGAATAAGTGTAAAGCCTCACCCCTTATGAACTATCAATTGTGTCCTTAAAACAGGGTCCTATTGTGGCTGTAACTCCTGAAAAAGCTGTGTGAAGCCTTGATGAAAAAGGGAATCAGTAGAAAATTTGCCATTGACTCCAAGAGCCTTTGAATCAGACCCTGAGCTTTTCAGTCAGTAACTGTCATGGAAAATAAACACTGCACTTCAAGGAGCAAGCTCCAGGGTCTCCTAAAAGGAGCTTAAATAGCTCAGAGAGGAGCAGTATAATAACTCCAGCTTTCATATGGTAGGTTCTCACTAGTTTTACATCCCAGGGATACTACTGGGACTCCCAAATCGCTGGTCAACAGTCTAATGATACATGGCAAATTACCCAGGTAATGGCAGTTGGATAAATCACCTCCAGCCAGTGCTGGGCAGCTGAGGGAGGGGTGTGCTATGTATTAACTGGAACCAATCCCCCAAAGACAAAATCAAAGGAAAAATGGACTTGAGAAAATTTTTTAACCCAATATGATGATTAGCGGTCATTAATGAAGATGATTTATTTTTCCTTTTGGAAAGGCTAGTGAATGACTTTAGAAAAGCAAATGTGAATGTTTAACTTCTTGCAGAAATTGCTGTGAGGGATCAAAGATTTCACAGCAGAGCTGTTCACCTTCAAGACAATTTCTGTTTGTATTCTTCAAATAAGGCAAAACAACACGATGGAAAAATTGCAGGAAGCTCTTGATAACATCCAGGGCTGCAAACCAGACACAGTGACTTGGCATTATCATCTTCATGAGAAAGAAAGGAAATAAACAGCAACTACTCCCAGGCCTCCTAAATGTTTTGCTGGGGGTGACATGAAGTTGAAGGTCAAAGTGCTGTCAACTCTGTAGGCGTTGTGGGTGCTGAACGTGTCGTAGGATCTTGGCAAAGGAAAATGCTGGGACTTTTCTTAGCCAGAGCACAAACTTTTTTCAGAACCAAACCAGAAAGCAAGTTAAAGTCACAGAAAAGTGTTACATTTCTCAGACCTCTACCCAGAAATGTAGGACTTCTATATCAGATGTGATGCTCACAGCTGTGGGGAAAGTGAATGTAGTTTATGCCAATGCCAATCATAGTAATAATTTGAATAATCTCAGAACATTTCAAGAGACACCAATTAATCATTTGTTAACAAAATGAGTAATAAAGGAAGGTGTTAATGGAAGGTAGGTATGTGGATGAGCACTAAGCACATCCTGTGTTAGGCAGTGATGTGAGCCCTTAGTGATATTTCTGGAACTTCCGTTACGGAGCATTGTTGAGTGATGGAATTATCACCTCTTTATGAAGGAACTGGTATTGGGAGAGGATTTACCCATTTCTGTTGCCCTTCAAATTCTGTGCTGTTTTCAATTTGGGTGTGTGAAGATAAGCCTGTGAGCTCCTATCTTGTTTTATTGATTACATTGCTCTTTTTCTGCTTTTGAGATGTAAGTGCATATCAGTGTATCAATGTAAGATTTTTCAAATATTTCAAATGGAATAATGATAATGCACTGACTTGCTTGTGTGTAAGGTGCCATCTGAGATACACTGTGCTTTTTATACAGCAGTCAGAGCCTTCTGACTTAGAACCAATATTTATATTTTCTCAAATGAGCTTGTTTTCTTAATGTGGCCTTCCTGTCTCTAGCTTTCCTGTAATGTTTCTGACAAAAAGTCCAAGACACTTATTCTTCTAGTGCTGTGGTCTGGACTCCTGACTAATCTGTCTTTTCCCAGTAACGTGCATAGAATGTGGTGAGAGAGAAGCAGATATGATTCATCATCTACTATAAAGTGCAGCTAAATGATACATGAATTCTAAAAATGAGTGGAGGTTGAATGACAGAAGATGAGACTGAGCAATGATTTTTTTGTTAGCAGCAGAATATGAAGAACCTAGCCTGGTGTTTGATCAAAAGACTCTTTACTCGTTCAGTAGCTTTAAACCAAAGCCTTATCCCATTGATGGATCTCCATCTTCACATTGTTTTAAATATCTAGGCTCTAGACAGACTAATTTATGTGGAAAATCTGTTAAACTCTTCATCTGATGGCAGTGAATCCCGTAGGCCAGTTATATTAATGACAAGATGAAATGAGCACCAGTGTTCAGAGTAATGAATTTCTACTTGTTGGCTAAATACTATCCAAATGCTGCAGAAGGTTAGGGAAATTTTTGTTAATAATGTGGCTATAATACAAAGAGTAATAGTAGCAATTCAATCTTGTTTTCATTGTAGCTGACATTTTGAATGCTTCAAGATACTCTATTTTTCCTCTGATTCCTACTTGTACCTGACAAGCCAGAGCTGGCTTGAAAGTCTGTTCTTTAAGCATCTGTAATTTCCTTCTATACTGAAAAATAGATTAGATGGAAGACCTGGGATTTTCTCTTCTGAAGAGGAATTCTTTGTGTCTGAGTAAGATTTACTGGCTTCTGTGTTCTACAGACTTTTTGTAACTGAACAGTGGTCTTACAAAGGTGATCCTTCTCTCCCAAGGAATACATAGGGGTGCTTTTCTTTTCTTAGGCATTTTTTCTCTCATTGTCCTTTTTCTAATTCCCGGCAGCTCTCATTTGAGAATGACTTCTGTAGCTTCCTGACTGCCTCTTCTCCCTTCGTTTTGCAAATACCACCATAAAGCTCATTACTCTGGATCATGCTTCTGACTTTTTGTTGCTGGTGGGATCAAAGGCCCTCTCAATATCTTGTTATTGTTTTCTTGTTACCATCTGAGCAAAGGAACCACCCAAATACCTCTTGCATAAAAAAAAAGAAAAAGCAGTCATTTTCAGTGGAATCAGGAAATCAGAGGTCTTTTTATTCATTTAACCTTACCATAGGTTATGCCAGAGAGAAGGTAGTGACTTTCGAAAAACAAGAGGGCAGGCAAATGTTTCACTTTTCCAGAGGAATCCATTTGGGTGTTTTATTTGGAGTTTTACACCATTCTTAACCGTATAGTGATTGAGACAAGTGAAAAAATAACGGTCATATTACAATTTTTAGCTGAATGAAAAAAATATGTTTATTATGGCTGATCAAAAACTTGAAGCTACACTCCTAAGAGGAAATGGATCAACTACCAGTTGTAGTACTAGGCTGTGTCTGCCAAGGTTTGCAACAGGAACCAAATGTCTGTTGTTTGATAATGTTAACTTTCCAAATGCCTCATCAGACCTGATTTAAGTCTTTCCTTGTGTGTAACTGAAAACAGGGCTATTCTTTCAGTGTATCTCTTAGTTTCCTTCATTGGCTTTACTTTTGTTTCATTAATGAAAATGTACTTTCTCCCTTTCTAAAGATTTTAAATGTAAATAAAAGCAAATGGATCTTTCATGCAGTCTGGATTATCTGATCAGGAGTACTTCTGATAAATTCAGAAGAGATTAAAATTCCTGATGGAACTATTGAATAATTGAAATCCTTCCAAAGCCTCAAAGAAATGTTACCTTCAATACTGTTTCAGGAGTGGTAATAGAAGACTGTTCTTGAAAATATATAGTGTATGTTATGTTGCACTTCTGGGGGTTCTTAACAATCTGAAGTTTCCCCTTAAATGGGACTTCTACTGCAATTTTATTTAGTTGCTTTGCTTGCATTATGTTGATACCATAGTTGTACTGGAAAAGAAGCAAAGTAAATTAGCAATTGGCTCAAACTGTAAGGAAGTAACCAATTAAATATCAAAAATATTTGAACAAAATCTCTGATGAAACAGAGGTACAACCAGGTAGTTGTCTTAAGTTTTAGAAGTGTATAACCTGAACCTGCTGAAGTGAGTTATTCTGCTGCTAATGTGGCAGATTTAGTAACCACACTGATCTGGGAATAAACCTCGAACTACATGGGCTTCAGTACTTTGGCAATAGTCAGACTTTAAATATGGCATGGTGCAATATTATTAAGGTAATACAATCTAAACTCTGAAAATGAAAAAAAGTGGAAGAATTGGTAGAAATACTCTAAAAGCATTAATTATCCAAACAAGTTGTCATATTTTTGAATTTAGATTATGATGTATAGCCCACTGGCAAGATAAATTCCTTAAAGAAGTTTTGCCTTTCATGTCTTTTATCTCCTTTACGCAGTTTGCAATTTTGGAAGTTGTGAAGACTAAAATAAAAGAATTGTCATGAGAACACAGCTCTACAATGCAACAACTCAAATGGAAGGGTGTCCAGTTTGGGGCCTCATAGTTTTGGACAGAAGTAGATGGTTGGGCTCCGAGGGTGGTCGTGGGTCATTCTCTACCCATTGACCCATCACAAATGAAGTCTGTCTGTGTCTTAACACTATTGAGTATCTGAGTGATCCACCAGGAGGAGGTGATGGAATGAATTTTCATCAAGTGTGCACCACATGAAGTTAGGGTGACCAGTTGATATCTTTGATGTCAGGGCTGCCATCCAGCATGGCCCAGGCAGGCTGGAGGAAAGGGCCAGTAGGAACATTAGGAACAAGGAAAAGTGCCAAGTGCTGCAGCTAGGAAGGATTAAGTCCTTTCAAGTGATACTGGAAAGGTACTGATTGGGGAGCAGCTATGTGAGGCCTGCAGAGCTTGGGAGGTTGCTGAGCATCACTATTGAAAATGTTTTCTAACCTTAATTTGAGCAGTAACATGGGATCTGAGAGTTTTAATGGTACTTTTCTTTGTTTTGTGTCTTTTATCTGCTTCTATGGTGATTTTAATTTCCAAGTAACTTCATAAAGATCTCTCAAATCTTAGATTTAGAATTATTATTATTATTTTCATTTAAGCAGTGAAACTTTTTTCTACAAGGCCAGTAGCTAGTGTAAGGTGGAGCAGTGTCTTTGCCAACCACAGAACATTTGTTCACAATGTTTATTATCATAATGCTAAAAGTATGTTATTACAAACTTTGTATGAATAATATTTTTGTGCAAGTTACAGCACACAACAAGGTGTGCATTATAAAACAGTGTGTCTTTGGCTTGAAGTGACTTGAAAAGTGAGACTTTTTTATTCATCCACACAAATGTAATCATACTGCAAAAATTTTCCAAAACTAATTTCTTTTGAATGGCAAGAGAGATTAAGAAGGGAAAAGTGGTTCCGTATGATCTTGTTGTGATGGAAAGAACTTCAAACTAATGACTGGACTTTAATTTATAATCTGTGCCTGTTTTATTATTTCAAGGCAGCTATATGTTTTGAGTATATTGTTTAAGACGGAAACATTATGTGATCTTAAAGGAACTTATCTTCGGTGATGCGTTGAAAAATGTTAGTGCTACACACCCTATTTTCAACTCATATGTAGTTTAAAAAGAAGAAAGTCCACTATGGATCAGTGTTAGTTTGTTCATAATTTAAGAACAAATCAACTAATAAGTAATTTCTGCACTGTGATTGCTTTCTCGTTGTGAATTCCTCTCTCCATTTTCTATCAAAGGCATCCATTTTGTTTTTATCAAAGTCGATGCCTAATTTTTACATAAATACTATTAGGTGAGGTAGATCCTACTCCCCCCTCCCAGCCCATGTAATGAAGTCAGTTGCTAGATAAAACTGAAGCTATTAACAAATTAAGAATCAGCATTATTCGTATGTGGTATATTTTAGTGGTGTGAAACTTTGAAAGAAATAGTGCCTTGACTAAAAAGCCAGAACTTCATTGCATGCAAAATCAGTGCCATTCTACTGAAGTCAATGGACTTGTGCTGATTTTACATGAGTTGAAGATCTGCCCTGTGTTCTGGAGCTAGCATGGAGGACCTTTTGCGTTTGCTTTTTACTTTATTAGTAAAATGCACTGTGCTGTCATATATTTGTGTCAGTCACTTTTAGGAATCGGCATGTATTAGTTGCTCATGAAGCACTTAAAAGGTTTGATAATTGATTGGCTGACTCAGAAATAACTAAATGAAAATACAAAGCAGTTTTTGCTGTCTGAGTGCTGGCAGGAAACCAGAATGTTAAGCTCTAATATATACCTCAAATAAAACTTGACATATAACTATGAAATGTAAAGAGAGGTATGTTTCAGTAATACTGTATTTGGCATAACAGAGGTTGAAGTTCTGCTCTCCATTAAATGGAATTTGATTTCCTGATATCATTAATGTGAAAGGAGAACTCAGAATCTGTCTTCTTAAGCCAGCCTTTCTTTATTATTGATAAGCTACTGCTTTTCTTTGTCCACTGCACTCATCTGCTCTCTAGGCTTGAGACTGAAATAAGGAAGCTTTCCTGAGCATCAAGCAGCATAGTATGTCAGTGCTATTTAGTTATTCCACATTTGCTAGCATCAGAAAATATGATGGATTGCACTGAAATGAAACCATCAGTTTCTTAAACAGAGTGGTTCCTTTCTCAAGTTCAAGAAAAAAGTTTAAACCACTGGATGAAATTATGTGCCAATTATGTATAAACTTCTTTACCACTAGAATAAAGGAAGCCATAATTCTGTAGACTTATGTTTTATTGAGTTCAGCTGTTTTCATTTATAAATAGAATGTAAGAGAAAAAGAAATCTGTACTGATGGACAGTGAAATAATGCAGCTTCTATACACTTGCAGTGAAATGAACCAGAACCCATGATTTCTTGCTTTGACAGGTTAGAAGACGACTCAGAAAAGGCAAATCTACTTTAAGAATATCAGCCTTAAATAATGTAATTGTTAATGTCATTCTTCAATATTATTGTTAATAATCAGCCTGCTTATTTCTAACAGCATATTTAAGCTTCTTCTGGAAAGAGGAAATTTGGAAGGAAAACAATTATTTTAACAATTCTTCAGCAAAGAACTTAGGCCAAGCCTATAAAATTCTCCATATTTGGGGCATAGTTTTTTTAATTATCTCAGAAATTAGGAATCTACTTTCATTATTTATAATGCTTTAACTTGTCCTTTTGTATGGAGCCTTTTAAAATTAAATACAACTGAAATCTGAAAAATGGGGACAGATGGTATACTTAGTGCACAGAAAAATACTGAAGTTGGGGCAATAAACAACCAAATCCAAAAAGTACTGTGATTAAAATTCTGCTATTACAAGTTGCCTGGACACTTGCAGCTGGAAAAGAGGAATATTTTGTTGTATTTAAGATAGACAGACTTGTTGATAGTAACTTCTTGAGAATGATAAATATATGTACTGTTAAATCTCACTTCTACTTGCTACTCAACAGTAATTTAGATTACATCACAGTCTTAAAATTAATTGGTGGAATAAATCATAATTACAGGAACAGCTGGTACAAACAGGAATGAAGTATTTAGTACACCTGTCACTAATGAAGAATTAATTTCTCTTAAGTATCTTAATATAAGTATGAATATGTAGCTTACTAATTGAATTTATGGTTTACAGAGTACAGGATGTACAGGATGAATATATTCTGAAGTATCCCCTAAGATCCCTTTACTAGTAATTAGGACTGTAAGGACAGCCTTGTGGTATTTCATTGCATCATTAAAATGAAATGATTACTTAAGTAGTCTTGTACCAGAGCCACACTGAAGTGGTAGTGTTAGCTTAAAAAAGGAAGGTTTTCTACTGCAAAGAATTAATAAATTCAGAACCAAAATGTTGCTCTTATGCACGGTGTCTAGATAAAAGTGTATTAATTACACTTGTAAATATAATACACTTATAAAATCTGTAAAAATACATTACTGATACTAAATATCAGAAATGAATAGCATTCTTTTTAAAATAAGTTGCATGTAATGTCACACCTCTTTAAATTCCCAAGCATTCCTCCTTGACAGATCCAGATTTCAATAAATTTCAGTGAAAGCATAGTATTTGGGAAATAGCTAAAAATTGCTGCAATATTTTAAGTTTTTTATTGTGAGAGGGTCTGAGCTTCAATGAACATCCCTGAAAACTGAAAAATACCTTAGAATTCTGCCATGAAATTGTGATAATTTCACTCTGAACTTTAGGCGTCATCTTGTTGGCACCAAGTGTTGCATTTTGTAGCTACGTGGTGCAGAGTGAGTGGAGAATATCTAATTTTATGAATTTAATTGTATTTATTTTGCCCGAAACCTGTTATGTTAGAATGTGCATAAGTTCCTCAGTGATGTTTTCTCTGAATCTAATAAAAAACATAATCCCCTAAAAGCATTATTTTGTTGGTTTTCTTATGAAACCACTATTACATGACAGTTTGAGACTTTACTCCATGTAAGAAGCAGCAAAACTTCTGCAGAGTCAGCTGGGGTGAGGGGAAGCTGTTTTCAGCCAAAATACAAGCATATTTTGCTGCTTAATGATAACTCACAGCAAAGCACATGTGGACCAAGTTTTCTTGAATATTGCTTACTTGGACATCTGAGAAAGTAAATGTGTGTGACTTCAGCACAGGAGGCTTTACTCTGGTGTTGCTGACACCAGCAGTGGCATTGAGGTGGGAGGAGTGGCTGACACACCAGAAGGCTGTGCTGCCATTCAGAGAGACTTAGACAGGCTGGAGAGTTGGGCAGGGAGGAACATGATGAAATTCAACAAGGGGAAGTGTAGAGTTTTGCATTTGGGGAAGAACAACACGATGTCCCAGTATAGTTTGGGGGCTGACCTGCTTGAGAGCAGTGTAGGTGAAAGAGACCTGGGGGTCCTGGTAGACAAGAGGATGACCATGAGCCAGCAGTGTGCCCTTGTGGCCAAGAAGGCCAATGGCATCCTGGGGTGCAATAGAAAGGGTGTGGTTAGTAGGTCAAGAGAGGTTCTCCTCCCCCTCTATTCTGCATTGGTGAGGCCGCACCTGGAGTATTGTGTCCAGTTCTGGGCCCCTCAGTTCAAGAAGGACAGAGAAGTGCTTGAAAGAGTCCAGCGCAGAGCTACTAAGATGATTAAGGGAGTGGAGCATCTCCCTTATGAGGAAAGGCTGAGGGAGCTGGGTCTCTTTAGTTTGGAGAAAAGGAGACTGAGGGGTGACCTCATCAATGTTTTCAAATATGTAAGGGGTGAGTGTCAGGGAGATGGAGTTAGGCTTTTCTCAGTGGTGACCAGTGATAGGACAAGGGGTAATGGGTGTAAATTGGAGCATAGGAGGTTCAAGTTGAATATCAGAAAAAATTTTTTTACTGTAAGGGTGACGGAGCCCTGGAACAGGCTGCCCAGGGGGGTTGTGGAGTCTCCTTCACTGGAGACATTCAAAACCCGCCTGGACACGTTCCTAGGCGATGTACTCTAGGGGGCCCTGCTCTGGCAGGGGGGGTTGGACTAGATGATCTTTCGAGGTCCCTTCCAACCCCTAGGATTCTATGATTCTATGATTCTATGATTCAAGAGGTCCCAAGGAGCAGTGAGAAGCCTTGGCAGGCCAGTAGCTTGTCCTTGGTGCCACAACTTTACCAAGATGATCATCAGAAGTTCTGGTAAGCCTCCACTCTCTCTGTGCAAATCTACGAAGCAGTATACATGAGCAGCATAGGTCTGCTTGCTTCTCTGTAGTGTTTAAAATCATTCTCCTAATAGCTCATAAATTACGTGTACCCATTCTGTGCCCCAAAATCTGTCCAACAGCAACAGTCTAGTCAGAGTTAGGGTCACTCTGGTTATTTCTCTTTTCTTCTTACCTCATGACCAGCAGGTGGGACATGGGGAAATATGAGAGTCATTATCCATGCCCTTGAACACCTGAGAGCTCCTTTGGAAGGTGAGCCATCTGTTTACTGCAGAAAATAATTTTTAGTGCTTGTTTTTCAGCACCAGTGCACCAATGGGGAACTTTTAAAAGGTCAGAATGACTGCCTGTATTTTACTGCCATGGGAAATCCATCAAGCAATAATTTAACTTGTATCCTCCTACATACATGTATGCAACTTCCATATTGTATTACAAGTCTGTCGCCTACTTTGTATTTCCCCAAGCAGTTTTTCTGACTCATAAACTGCATTTTCTTTAAAACTGTGGCCTGTATTATTCTCTGTGGAGACAGAGGTAAGGAAAAGGATTGCAGTGAATTGTTTCCAGAGTGCTTGTGTATATTGGGGTGTTTAAGAAAGTGCGAGTGAATTTAAGATTGAGAAATAAAGAACATAAGCCAAAATTAGATGGATATCCTTTTGGAAGTTTGCCTCCTGGAATTAAGATGATGATAGAGTGTCTAACCAGGGTGCTACACCCTTACAAAGTGTAGCAAATATTTTCTTGCTGCGTTTGTCTTCAAACCCCTTTGGTGAATAATTTTGACTTCCCTGAATGAACTGAGTTACATGTGGATAATGCAATCAGTGGCTCACTGATCTACTTCTGTGACACTAGTGTGAGGTTTATTTGAGGTTTAGATCCATCATGTGAGCAGAATAGGAATTCTTTTGTTTTATTTTAAAGAAAAAAAAAAAAAAGCAAACAAATTTTATTCCAGTAGTGAAAGTGTCATGGGAAGACAGTTTGTACTCCCATAGCCAACTCTGTTATATATGCATGGTGTTCTGTGGTACTATGTACCTTTACTCGCCTTGGCTTCTGCAGTCTCAACATCAATTTCATTGTATGTTGTAAAACTGCTGTGAGAAGTTTGGTTTCTTACTAAATGAAGTGTCATTCATGAGAAGCTATCCCAGGAAACTTTCCAGGAAACATAAAATGTAAAATGGCGTAATTTTTTTCAAATTCCACTGAATCAATAACCAGCACTTTAAGAAAATGTGGTTACTTTAATGTGAGTGCCCATCTTTAAAGGAAGCATTACTGATTCTTTTTAATTGTTTTTTAACTAATTAAAATTTTGACTTAGTAAAAAATAATTCAGAAAAATTTGTATGATTTTCTGATTTATATTTTAAAACAAATTGTAAGGCTGGAGAAAACATTAAAATGCTGGTTGCTGTTTTCTTTAACATTTGCCCAAATATAAAATAACAATTAATTTTTAAAATTTTGTCTTGATATGGTTGCTTCTTCACTAGGGATAACTTTTTAATTTCTAATTTAAGGTAGCCAAAATTTTAGGAAACTATAAACTTCATAATAGGGTTTTTAGGAAATAAGAAAATTGGAAATAATAGATATATTAAGAAACTTTGGGCTTTAGGTTGCTGGCTTGTGGGTTTTGTTTTTTTCCCTCTTTTTTCCTCTTCATCTCATACTTACCATGCTGTTTTATAAACACCACCTCTAAAGTCTTATCATAAAATTCATATCCAGATTGTTTTTCATGTCAGTTTTTTTAGTTACAAATTTGATTTGGATAATCCAGAGAATCAGACATCATCAGCCTGATAGGTATATTGCTCTAAAAGCAAGTGCTATGTAGCTTTGGAATTTGCAGCTTACTCTCTTCGTGCCTGTAACAAAGAGCATGTAGCAGACTACAGAACTATGTAATTTTGCAGTGCCCAGACAACATGATCTTATCAGAGTGTGATTATCCATACTGCCAAGATTGTAGATATCACCAGTAGCTGTGTTTCCCTGTGAAAGGTTGGAAGGGGCACTGTATTCACAAAAGCATCTTTGGTATTTTCAAGATAGCTGGGGTTAATTTCAAATAAAACGTTTAAGTTCAGAATCTGCTTAATAATGCTGATTTCTGTTCTTGACATTCTCAGACAATATTAATTTTCAATAAAGAAAATAGATTACATGTCCTCTGCAGGCATTAGGAAAACGTGAGTTTGGTGGGTACATTTAGTTACCCTTTCAGTTTTCCTCCCATTATTTTAAAGCAAGGAGATATAGGAAATTTTGTTTAGTATACATAAAATGCTGATTTTCGAAGAACTAGTAGTCATTTTAAGGTTTGATTAAAACCGATCTGAATATGCATACATTTTTCCTGTTATGTTCATGTGATTATTGAAGATGAATATGTTTGAAATGAATCCTATAGTAATTCTGTGGGAAACTTTACTACATACTGGGAAGGCTTCACTATCCGTCTCCACAACCCACAATAGCCCAAGTTATTGGTATTCACTACATGCATTGTATTTCCGTTCAATATTTCTCCCTTGTCCTTTAGGTTTGGTTTTAGTATCTCTCTCCATTTTCTGTGTGTAATGTTCATTCATGTCTAAGTACAGGAAGGAGCAATTATTGTTATAGTATTTCAGGTAGGTGACATTGTACACCGAGGTATATTAGGCATTTAGGAAATACCACAGGTAGGTAGTTGATGGCTTGCCTGCTCTGGCATTCCATTATTACAGGTTATAGACAGCCTGGCCACCTTTACTTATGCCTGTGATATTTGGGAAGCTTGAATCTGTAGTCCAGCTATGTAAAATGGTCCTCGTAGACATTTCAGGCAGATTTACTTGATGCAGATTTTTAAGATAGCTGTGTCTGTGTTCTATGTTCAAATAACAAAATACAATTAGACTTCTTATAGAAGGACTTAGCCACAAAAATGCTTATGGATTAATAAGGACTAGTGCCTTTTCAGACTGTTTTTATTTATAAACTACTACACTTTTTTCAAAAGAGCTGAAGGACTGCATTGAATCAAAGAGTGGTTTGGGTTGGAAGGAACATTAAAGGTCACCTAGCTCCAACCCCCTGCATGGTCAGGGATACTGTCCACCAGACCAGGTTGCTGAAGAGCCCATCCAGCCTTGTCCTGAACACTTCCAGGGGTGGTGCCTCCACAGCTTCTTTTGGCAACCTGTTCCTGTGTCTCACCACCCTCGCAATGAAGAATTTTTTCCTGATGTCTAACCTAAATCTACCCTCTTAGAGTTTTAAGCCATTACTCCTTGTCCTCTCACTACCTGCCCTTGAAAAATATCCCTCCCCAGCTTTCATGTAGACTCCTCTTCAGGTACTGGAAGGCCACTAAAAAACTAATTTTTTTTTTCATGGTCTTTCAAAGTTGACCATTGATTAGAATTTAAGACACTTTAAGCATTATTGATTGTACTTCCTGAAGTGACAGTAGAATTATCATAACGATCTTAATTTGTCAACCTTACACTTTTTGTGTATTTTTCCCTCCTTGTCCTTTCTGTCATTATCTTGACTGTCAGAGTCTTTTCTTCATCATCACTTCCTCTTCATCAACTCTCCAAGTTAACAGTTATACAAATATCTTTTTCTAAGATAATTTTTTCCTCTTTTATTTTTTCCTCACCATTCTTCTGTCCCTTACTACATCACATTCAGTATCTTGGTCTTCAGCTGTCAAGAATCCAGTCACTTTGCTTCCTTCTTTGGGGCTGCTATCGCTTCCTGGTGTTCACCATTCTGATGTATACAGTCCTTCTCAAATCTTTTTTTGTGTGTCTCAAATCTTTTTTTGCTCCAGGTCTGAAAAAATCCTTCAAAAGTCACTTTTTTCCAACTTACTCCATAAACAGGAGCACATCTTTTCGTTAGCTATTCCTCTGTACATTTCCTAATGTCTCATGGATTATATGATTTTGGCAAAGGGATTACATTTAATGATACCTAAATTATTGATGGTGTTGCCATCTCTCACTTGTATGTCTTGCAAAATAGGATGCTTCAGTAAGATATTTACTTCTTGAATACAACAGAATTGAAAAGTATGTCAACTTCCATATTAAGCCCCCTTTTTTCCCTATAAATTTTGTCTGTGAAAAGATTTGCATTCAAAGCTCAGGACTGAGAAAACAAAAGTAAAAAGCCCAATGTTACTTTTTAGAATTTTTAATTTTAAAGTTAATACCATGAATTTTGGAGAGTGACTCATTGTTTTCAATTTTGGGGATACAAAAAGCTGTCTTTCCTCAAGTTTTCTTTTATTAGAGGTGGTTAATAGTTCAACTCTGCATTTTTGGTGGGTTCACGTGAAAATGAGTTGCATTTCAGTAAGCTGTCTTTTTTCCCAATCATGAATTTTGCATTAAGCTATCAGTATAGTGGTAAAAAAGAATTTCAGTGGTTTTGATGTGCAGGTAGTCAGACTATGTGATCAGAGGTTCCCTTCTGGATCAACCCCTATGAACTGGAGTTTATAATGAGTATAGAAGCCTTTGTTCCTGAGTGGCAGGGTTTATTTTTGTCACTCAGTCCTGAAGATGAGTCTTTGCACTTTCCATTTTTTGCACTTTATCTTTCTTAGGAGTTTTAGCTTTGTTTGTCTGATTCAAAAAATCTGGAGTTACACTAATTTGGGGCAGGGGTAGGGAAGGAGGTGCAGAGAACAAATGCTAGTGTTTATTTTTCTTTTTACATAAGGATCACATATTTTGGCTGTAGGCTTTAACTCTGTCTCATTTGTGGTGTAAAGGAGAGATGGATTCTCCACGTCCTGCATTTATGAAATGAGACAAGACACTTCTAAGTCACAGGTTGGCAAAGGATATCCTGTTTCTTTGAACACTCCAAGAGAAAGAGAGCATCCAATTGTCTGTGCCAGATATGGTGTTATCTTGGTCAATGTGTGACAAGCCATTTGTAAGCAGTCCACAGCCTCTAATAAATTAGCATCTCTGGCTGTTGCAGCAAGAGTTCTGAAACTCTTGAAATTTTATCCTTTTATCAGCCAAGATTTCTGGCTTGAAGGATTAGCTACAGTTGTTCTTCTCAGTAATCATGCTACCTTCCCACAGGCAAATGCAACTATCTTCATGCAAAGTTTTGTCCCATAAAATAAAATGGTTTTCCTTTATTTAAAATATCATTTGAGTGAATATTTAACTCATGATATCAAGGACTGTAATTCACAATATAATTTAGAGAATGAGAAATTATTCTGCAATAAAGTGTGCTTTATTCACAAAGTATCTTAAGCTTACATTTTTCTGAATATATGTTCTCTAGAGTCTATACAGATAACCCTTTTTTAACCTCTAAATATAGTGCAACGGTAACACAGAGCATTTCATCCAGGGTATAAGTAATCTAGCAACAAAAATGCCTGTGTTACAAAGTTTGAGTTCAAATGTTCAAGGGTAGAATTGGCTGTAATGGTATATCTGTGAAAAAAATAAGCCTGTGGTGAAGTTGGAACCCCAGTGCCAAAGCACAACATATAATTGGGCCTAATTTTTTCCATATGTATCAACAAAAACAGCCTTTGCTTCCATGAGAGATGAAAGCTTCCCTTTCTGTCATATTTTTATTTTGTATATAATTCCTAACTCTTTATAATTTCATAGGCTTTTTAAAAAAACATGCCTAGATTTAGGGAGAGATGAGCTGTCACCCTGGATTTAAGTTTATATTTCTAATAGAAAAGCCTTTTTTGGTGGGGAAGGGAAAACACGACTATTTCCCCTCCCCTGCCAAAAGGGCTACTATGTTAAAATCCTTGTACAGTGCCTGTGAACTATCCAAGTTGGCCTGGAACAATCTATTTGTGAATTGATTTAAATACCTCATTTAAAATAAATAATCTAGTGGAATTAGTGTAATAAATCTTCATAGAATAAGCTTACTATTTATACAAGATCGAAGAAGTGTTAAATACATTTCTGTTCTGTCAACAATGTACGGTGGTGTTTTTCCATCCTTTCACTTTTGTGCCAAGCCCCAAGTGAAAGATACGTATTTTCTTACTCATTTGTTCTCTTGTTTAATGTGGTGTCTTTTCTGAAGAATCTTTCTTCCTCCTGTCTCTAAGTTCAGTTAATATATATCTGAGTCCTGTAGAAGACTGATAGTATAAATTATATTTAATCTCTATTACATTATATTATTTTATGTTCATTTCGTGAGGTTAATAAGCTTTGGTGTATCTATCCCTGATGCTTGTGTGCTCTCATAAATACACAAAGGCACACAGACATTTGTGTGCCTTTAATACAACAGAGATCCAGTCAAACAGCCAAGCAAAGCATCCCCAACCTCTTGTAGCTGACACCATTGCAGTGGCTGCTAGATCCAAGTGCTTTGCCATGTGCATAGGTGATATTTTGCCACACCACTCTGCTCTCCCTGACTGTGTGGTGGCAGCCACTGAGACTCCCAAGTGTTTGTGTGTTCAAAATGTTGCTAGTTAGGGCTCTGCATGCTGCTTAAACAGCCTTTTTGTGTGTCTTCTAAGGAAAAAAAAAAAAAAAGATAGACTTCATGGAAACGTCTAATAGAATGCCAGCAGTACCTTGCTGGTTTACTAGTTCATCTCACTTCAAGTTTAGTTACACCTAGAATTTATTTTGTAATTTATCCTTTCCTTAACTGATTCTGTGGAAGTGAAGGGATTATTTCTTTTTCCTGGCCTTACATCTATACAGAGTTTAAAACATTTTGCTTTAGACATGGTTATTTTGCTAGGGGCAGAGCTGTAACTTGGGCTGGCAGAAGTAGATGTAATTGAAGTGAGTCTTGAGTTCCCCCATATTACCAGAACTTACTTAGATGTGGGTGTGAGCTGAAGCCATGTTGGAAGTAACTGCTCGTGGGCTGTTATGTGTTCTAAGAAGATATCTTACTCAGAGCACAGTGCACTTTTCCCAAATGACATTGCATGTTAGTTTTCTGTTTGTTAAAAAACAAACAAAACCCAAAAACCACCAAACAAAAAAACCCAAACAACAGGCACTTGAGGAAGTTCTTCCTCTTCTGATACAGCTAGAAAATATCTAGCTAAAGTCAAGGAAGGCATCTTGGTAACCTGTTTTCATGGATCCCCCTGGATGTATTTTTATAGAGAGAGTTGTACACATTTTTGCTTCTGGTTAAGAGACTGCCAAGAAAACGGCTTTCTACCTTGTTCCTGTTTTAGGTCAGCCAGAGAAACATTCTCTTGGGTGCTGGGTGACCTCAAATCTCAGGATCCTCTTGTGGCAGAGAATTTCTTTGAATCTTAATGTAGGTCAGCCACCTTAGAAACAGGAGCTGCCGAGTACAGTGTTCACAGCCTCCAGGTACCAGTGCTTTCCTTCTTCAGTATTCTGCTCCTATCAGTTGAGTTTTTCAAGCATTGGACTGGTTCTGCTTACCTTTATTGCATCTATTCCCTGTGTGTACCATACAGACCTCTCAAATCCACAGGCAGCTACCTCCACCTCTAAGTATTGGAGGAGTATCAGATGTGAGAAGTGTGACCAATACGATCAAGCATGCTGTTGACCTGCTTATAGCACCTCTCCTGAAAGCCCCCTGCTACTCCAGGATCCCTTTTGACAATTAACCACCAACTTCTTGCCACTCAGTTATGTCTAATGAAATATACTACAAACTACATATATGTCTTCTCTCACTTCCTTTATTGACAGCCCCTGGGTTTATTCACCTCCATTAACTACCATCTCCTGCTTGAATCATAGAATGGTTTGGTTTGGAAGGGACCTTAAAGGTCACCTAGTTCCAACCCCCTGCCATGGGCAGGTACCATTTCTCCTCTCACTTCATTTCTTTCACACTGTCCTTTCTGACTTCCAGCTCTACTTGTGCTTTTTCTGCCTCTCTAGCTGTTTCTCATTTGTCTTCCTATTTTTGCAGTGTGGTTTTATTCAAGCCTCTAAGCTTCCTCTTCATAAACTCCATCATTTTGGAATCCTTTTACCTTTTCAAATAGGATGGCATAAGCTAAAGTTTTAGGAACGTAATGCTGGCCCTACTCAAGTCAACTGGCTGAGGATTTTGCCATCTATGTCTTTGTGTAGTTTTTTCCCATGTGTTTGGGCACTATTTGCATATGTAATTGTTACATATGGATCTGTCTCATAAAAGAAAAATAAGCTGAGCTTACTGCAGTCTGTGTATAGTCAGATGATTGATATATGACCAGTATAGACTAACAAAAAGAACATTCTCTATTGCGCATATTGCTTTGATTACTGAGGTTTTTAGAATGTCCAAACGCTGTACAAAATGAATAACAAACATCAGATGTTTGAAAAGTTAACTCAGTAGAAGTCAAGGAAATAATGCTTAGTAGCAACTTGTTACAAAGAGTTCATATTTTTCTATTAATGGAAAACGACACAAAGATGCCCTTAGGCCAGCTCACTATTTGTATTAGTAAGTGACCAAAACTGTGTGTCAAGGCACTCACACACATACTAATCACTTGCATTTGTAACTGCTTCCTCTGTCTTCCTGGCAAAACATCAGCATTAGGAAATTATGACTAATGGTAAGAAGAAAGAACATTGGAACACTTATCTTAATAGGCACTATATCAGTACAATCTTTATAGGTGCCAAAGAAAAAATAAAATAGTTTGATTAAGCTAAGTAAGATAGAGTGTGAATGAAGCAGGCAGTTCCTTTGAAATGTAAGTGAAAGTGACCAGAAAAGCTCCCACAGAGTTCTCTTTTATTACTTATTATTTTTTATTGCATTTGTTAGGGACATGAACAGTGTGCATACTCATTGCTTCAACACAGAATCAGTTTTGTGCACGTACAGGCATGAAAGAAAGTCTACAGTCTTCATCTGTTTTGATTTTTGGATATTTTTACTCGCTTTAAAATCTAATATTTCTGGATAAAATTTACATCCTTTGTTCCCTTGTTTAAAAATAAGGGGGGGGGGGGAAGGAGGGTGTGTTTTTGTTTTGAATAATTAGTTATGGCGTCTGATTGTATAAGAATTGCTCTATTGTTTGGACAGTATGACAGTCTCTTGTGTTTTAAGGATTTTTTTTTTCAGGCAAATGGCTTTTGAGAATGGCAACGTTTCAAGATTATGAAACTGCCGCTGATGGTAATGGTTCTGTGATAATTAAACTGTCTGCAGTCTCTTTTTTTTTGTGAAACTGAGACAAGGGTAGTTGTGATTTCATCAAAGGCTTTGTTTGAGCTCTGGCAGCTGGCAAGGCAGAGCCCTCTGCTAGCAGACTAAGTACCATCCTGAAGAGTTTTCACTATACATTTCCTTCATCAGCTGCATATTCATCACATTTCATCTTTGCCCATCTTGTAAGAAGACTAGTCGACTTCTTGGTGTTCTTTGTTGACAGAATAGCCAATTTGTCCTTTTAGTAGTAATGTATTAAAATTGCTTTTGGAGGCTTCTTAAGCCAAGGGTAGGGACCACATTCTCCTTGGGAGTTTCATTCTTCGCATGGCCATTTTTGTAAGAGAACACAGTAAACTGAACGTGCCCTGATATTTAAAATAAGTCTTAAAACTATAAAATGCTTTGTGTCCCTGCATTAAAAATTATAAAAGTTTTCTCCTCTTATTTTAAGGAAATGTACATCTCAGTCTCTGCAGAGTTCTGCAAAAGCTTATGTGTCTACCTTTATGCAGTTGTGTAATTCTCCTTAATGCTTTAAGACCAATTAAGAATTTAAAGTTAAGGGCACTCACAGGTTCCTGTAGTTGGAGGAACACTGAGGGTTTTTCACAGCTGCTTTTGTAGGTGTGATTTTGTCATGTAGGCAAGAGATAACATACTCTTATCTGGAAAAGCAGTCCTGTAAATGGGGACAGAAGTAAAGCCTGGAATGTAAATTTTGTTCAGATCATCTGTGACATGTTGTTGTTGAGGCAGTACACTTATTCACTGCTCATTTGGTGCCCTCACTCACATGAATAGTGAATTGGACTTTTGGGCACTTAGAACTTCATGGGATTGTGTCCTTCTGCTGGTCCTTTCTCAGTTCCTGGTCTGTCACTTTTTATGTGTGTTTTGTCATTCGGCATTGTCTGTTAACACAATCTACTTAGATTTCAATATAAGCTGTAGAGCCAAAAGACAGAAGGTAAAATTCAGCTTGAAGCTTACTTAGGGTGTGATGCTTATATCACACTTGATAAGGGAGGTAACTGGTAGACCATGACAGCTCTGTGTTACACTAAATGTAAGTGCTGGTAGCTGTATGGTCTCTATTGGCTCGTATGTGTTGTGCTGGGGATGGGATTCTGTTGTGGTGGGTACCATACACCTACTGCCCATCCTTGGGTTTGGCTCTTCTTCCATGGTGGGGGAAACCAACTGAGAGTGAGCGAGCTCAAAGGGGAAGACTGGCACTTCAGAGAGATGTTAAGGAAAGATGTGAGCATAAGTAAAAAGCAAAACTGGGAAAATTCTGAGGCTAGTGGATAAAAGTTAAAAGAAGGACAGCATTTGTACTATGAGAAATGTTTTGAAGAATTTGGGTGAAAGGGCAAATGAAGGAAGATAAAGGGGATTAATATACAGAGAACAGTGTGATTCAGAGGTTGGGTGAGGACTGTGGAAGTCAGTAAGCACTCAGTACAGCTTAATACCTGAATTGTAAGATAATAAATACTAAGAGGTTGAGAAAGAAAGTAGGAAGTAAACAAATACTGGCAAACAATGAGCACGACAAGGGGTCTTTTGGACTGTTTAAAGAAAAGATGTAGTGTTTGTGAGGACAGGACTAGATGGGTAGTAAATATTTTTGTGAGTTAATTCTCAGAACTCACTAGTTGAAGCTCTTTACAGAAGCCCTTTGGAGTCAGAGGAAAAGTTACATGAGATGTCTGAGCTGGTTTAGGAGCACTCCTTGCTGGAGAGAGGAGATTGTCCTCCTGCTCCTACCCCCCTGCTCCAGAGGCCACCTTTTTTGCTAGAACTTTGCTCACTAAACCGCCAGAAAAAAAAAAATGTTTTCTCAGTCTTTGCCAGTTTAGCTTTATGGGGGGTTATATGTTGATTTAATTTAGACATCTGATGGGCCTTAGCACTGGCACAAGGGAGGAGTGGGAACAAGCAGCTGGAATAAGAGGCAGGAGATAACACAGAGGTTAGGGTGGGAGCAAAGCTTGACACCATTGTGTATTGGTGACTAAAAGCATCTGTCTTACCTGCCTGCACACTCACTGCAGCTGCAGTTTTGCAATGATGTGAATCAGATTTAAGTTCAAACTCCCACTGAAAGGAGTGGGAGCTGTACTTGCCTCTCAGCCAGGTGTTTTCCCAGCTTCGTGGTGACACCACCACTGCCTCCATAGTGGGTTGGCCAGCTGAGCTAAGAGAGAGTTAGTGACCTGACAAAAGAAAAGAGGTCTGTTTTCAGCTGGATCCATTCCCTGGTTTGGCTATATGAGTCCTGTTAGCAGGGACCCAGGAGGAGGGAGGAGAAGGAAGGGTGGGCCTTTGTTCTGGGCTGCAGCCCATACTTAGATGAGCTTCAGCCAAGGGTGAAGCCATGCCCACATGGCTTTTCTGGTCTCTGGCTGCATTAGATTCTGGTTCTGTAATGTAGGTATAGTCTTACTTTCCCAGAGGCAAAAGCTTTGTAAATAGAGAGGCAGTTCACAACTATATGGTAAAACAATGTAAAATGTTAAGTTCTTCAAGCTTTTTGGATGCAAGGCATTGTATAAATACCGTTTGTATTAAACTGTACAAAAAGCTGTTTAAACTTCAGTAATAGCTGTGGGAAATCATTTTAGGTCTGTGTAGGGAATGTACGTTATTTTAAAGAGAAAAATATGAAAATTTACAGCAGAGCAAAGGACTTCTAGAGTAATGCAGGGGTTTTGGATACACAAAATAGCTAGATCTGAGTTCTTTGGGAAAGAAAGGGATCCTACTAAAGCAAGGGGTTTTCCACGTAAAATGTGTACTTTTCAAGTTAACTCAAAGAGTGAGTCTCAAAGGATTTATTTGAAGCAGAGTCTGGGGCAGAAAGCAAGGAGTTAGAGACAAAACTTGAGAAGTACAATGTATGCAAGGAATGGAGGAAGAATTTAAAAAGTTGATTTTAAAAAGGTGATTGTTACTAGCATACAACTTCCACAAAGAGAACAGCAGTGAAGAAAATGATACAGTTTACAAAAAAGAGGTGGACAGGCGTTGGAAAGAAAATCTGTGGTTAACACATGCAGTCTTCGGGGAGGGGACTCTCCTAGGTGGATTTTGGCTCCTCTGAATTAATGGAAATCTCTCTGGATGGTTCCTGGTAGACAACGCAGGAAACTGTGCCACACTCTGGTAGAAGCAGTTTACCAGGAAAGTGGCAGCGTATTTTTTTTTGAATATATGTTCTCTTAGTCACTGGATTTCACTTTATGTTTGCATTGAAGAGTTCCATGCAATTCTCCATTGCATGGAGAATTCACTGCATTTTGATCTGTGTGTAGGCTGGCAGGTGTTTATTTGCTCACTGAATTGTGTTATCATATTTAGGCAGCATTCGATCCATGACACACTCCTGCCTCATGTGAGGTATTATTTTGGTTGATGTTACTCTGTTCTCTCAAAAGAACACATACGTATCCTGTGTGTTTTTAGTTAAACCAAGCATGTATTTTTATACACAGATGGCAATTATAGTGAATATATATAGGGCAAAGATTGGGACTTCCTTCCATTTGACCACAGCCTTCTCTGTTCCTGCATAGTTACCTCATAACATTAAAGTAGTCATAAGCAGTCATGCATACTCAAGGTTAAAAATGGTTTCTCACAGCAGTGTTATACAACCTGTAACTAGATGCCAAACCCCCAAAGTGCACTGAATCAATAAAAATTCCTCTCAGTCTGCATTGAATAAAGTGATACTGAAGCAAGTAGCCATACCATTTTATGTACCCACATCCCTTGGTACTCTTGCAGGTGAAAGACTTGCAGAATTCTTCCCCTCAGTTCCACACTGCAAAGGAAATAAATGGTGAAGGGCAAATCTCAAAAGAATTCAAAGCCCTGTTCTTGCAGCTTTTCTGTTTAGGGTATTTATTCATATTGTTTTGATTTGGAATCTAAGCTGGGAATTTCATGAGAACAAGCATTTTCATAAGTTTTCTGGGATTTAATTACCTTCTGTTTGATATGTTTTACATGTTGTAACATAATTTTAATAATGTTCTGTTTTATGCTCTTCAGAAATGATTTTCTTATGTACTCTTCAGCTACATGTCATGTAAAAGGCTGTCTTCTGTTTGCATGGTAACAGAGTACTTTGCTTGTATGCCTTTCCTTTTTTTTATGAAAGAAGGTCTCTGATTTTCCTAGTTTGGTCATATGTATCATACATATATATCCATATTTATCATATATATCCATATCCAACTATTATTCCAAAAGCAGTCATGGAGACTGAGGAGACAGTCCCACCTCTCCAAGCTGCTATTTCTTCTCCAAAAGCTGTTGTTTGTCCTTTGTGTGTAGAATGAAGAAGGTGGTACCTCTAGTTTGCATTTTCATTACAGCTTTTTTGTTGCTCAATGTCATTAGAAACTGGAGCTAACTCTCCAATGACAGTTGATTGCTAATTCTGTAGCTGTAGATTCACTGAAGATCCAAGAGCTGATTATAGTTTACCTAAGAAAGTTGTCAGAATAATGGGGTCACAGATAAAAAGATGGCTACAGTCTTCAATACCAGTGAGGTTTGAAATATTGAGAGTGCCATTTTTAGCAGAGAGAGAATCAAGAAGCAGAAAATGGATTAGGTGTTAGTATGCTTTGGCCTCTGTAGCTGTAAAAGAGCTATTGCAATTGGAGGTGAAGTCAGGTATTGTAAAGGTCTTAAAAATTAAAATAAAAATAAAAAATTATGTTAGCTGAAGCTGCAAAAAGCTTTTGTTTTGGGGGAAGATTTATGTAGGTTTTTGGGTTTTCCAAATTGCATCACTCATCCTTAGAAACACTAATAGCACTATGGATTTCTATAGCACCTTTCATCTAAGAACCTCAAAGCACTTTACAGGCATTAATTTAATTAAGTTTCACAGCACTCCTGTGAGCTAAGTAATGTTTAAATAAGGATCACTTCACCTAGCACTGAAACGGAGGTACCGCTTGGGGTGGAAAGCAGTAAGTATTTAATAGTATTGAAGTATTTAATAGTACATAGCAACACTACACTACACAACAGTACAGAGAATACTGTGTCCCACGGAGACTGCAGGATGAATCTTATTAGATAGCATATCTGCTTATTACTTTTCCTTCCTAGTTGTAGGTTAAATTCCACCGTCTTTTTGATGACTTCCATGGAACAGGAACTTGCATTTAGATCCACTCAAATGATCTGTGCTAAGCTACAATGTTCAGTTCGATATGTTGTCCTCTCTAACAGACACAGTTTATTAGAAAATGCCATGGAAGATCGATACTAATTTCAAGAGTGGGGCTTATAATCTGCTCCATCATCAGCTGTGGACTACCAGCACCTTTTCTCCCTGGAAGCTTAACATGCTGATCCATTCCAGATGTGTTTGTAAGATCTGGTGGGATTGTAGCACCAAAAAAAAAAAAAAAAAAAAATTGGGCGGGTAGCTGATTTACCTCTTATGTAATGCATACAAATAATTCATAGAATCAACTTTTAGTAAAGTCTTAGACAAACAACAAAGCATTTTTCCCATTTACTTTTTAAATGCTGTAGAATACAAACATACCTGCTTGTGGCTACTTTGCTTTGAAGAGTAGCAGGTTATGGGGTTTTAACTTTTAATGTGTCCTGCGTGACATTTACAAAGATGGGGGGAAGACAGAAAGGGATTCATGCTATTTGTGCTTGGTGGTTTCTTTGGGAACCTGAGTTGGGACATTCTTATCATGACACAGCAATACCATCAAAAGCACATGAAATTTCTTTATCACTTCAAAATTGCTTTAATAACTCATACGTTCCATTTCTGTCTTTTTCACTACATTTTGCATCTTCTTTGTAAATGTGTTATTATAGTAATCCATTAAGATGCTGGTAGTACCATTTAAAAAAAAGAAAGCAACTTTTATTTTTAACCTTCTTTCATATGCATTGATCCTTTTAAATTGCCTTCTCTGTTTTTTAACATGACATTGAAAATCTCCTGTCTTGTAAGTAGTATAGGGGGATATAATGAGAAATTCTGTTCTGTCATAACCAAGGGGCAGGTGGTTTCCATTAGAAACTCAGCTGGAGCTTCCTTCCATGCCAGCAGCTTCCCACAACTGAAGTACCCTACTCATCTCTGCCCTTTTTGGTGGGGAAATGTGCAGAGGAAGTGGAACACGGCACTGACAGATAAGGGATTAGTCAAATGGCTTCTGTCACAGTTTGAGGATTGGGTTCAGTTATAAATCCATTTATTTTGTGAGTCCTGTTTGTACTTGTGACAGTAGAGAATGAGGACATTCTGCTGGCAGAAATTTGGCACCTGAGGAGCGTTGGTGGAGGCACAGTGCCTGGCAGGGTGCAAGAAAGCAATCTCGCCATTTGGGGTATCAGATGTCTCTCACCTGCTTGAACAATGGGGCCTTTTTCAAACAGAAGTGTCATCTGTACTTACACTATCTGCTCCCAGGCCTTCTGCCAAGGGGAGGAGTATGTGACTGGAAGTCTTTTTGGAACAGACTATGACTGGAAAAAACCCCAACTAATTTTATTTAGCTGTGGCCACTTGACCAAAGAGGGGCTGTTTTCTATTTGAGGTAAGAGATGAGTGTGCAGAGATGATAGACTTATCAAACACTTAAATGATCTATTAGGAAATGGGGAGGTGAGATGCTGGTCACAGTCCGTATGAATGATAGAGAAAAAAATAGGGAGGGGATCAATTCAAAGAGCAACATTTAAGCTGAAAGATGTTCATGGAAAGCGTTTTCTAGAATAGTAGTGAATGAGGTGTGAGATTTTATAATAGAGACATAGCAGAACTTGAATGGTATGGAGGACATTGTTCAGTGGTTCTCAGAATACTAAAATGAAGGTCACTGGGCAAAATATCAGGGAGCAGGTTTCACCAAAATAAAAGTGATGCCCTTCTACACAGCATATGAATTATAGAACACCTTCCCACTGGATGCTGTGGAAAGCCAAAGTACAAATGGGTTCAATTATTAGATGAATTTGTCAAAAAACAGTCAGTTGAGAAGTACAAGCTACAAAGGTACAGAACTGATCTCTAGCTCAGGAAACTTTCCAGCTGCAGAGTACTGGAAGATGGACGTAGCTCCATAGTTGCCCCCTTCTTTATGTTCACTACCAAAATACCTACTTTGGGTTACTATCAAAAGGTGGCTAAGGGGCTAAGTAGGATTTTGTATGCTGTTCTTGTGCTTTTATCCAAGTACTTTTTGAAATATTTTTTTTCCTAAAGGTAAAGAAAGCTTTGTTTTTAGACAGAAACACAAGGCACAGAAGGAAATGAGAAGCAGGAGTTAGCTAGTTTATTCTACAAAATTGGATCATGCTTAACTTTAAACTTTTGAGTGCTGTCACAGAAGTAAATGGAAAT
Organism: Heliangelus exortis; assembly: GCF_036169615.1. Lineage (NCBI taxonomy): Eukaryota > Metazoa > Chordata > Aves > Apodiformes > Trochilidae > Heliangelus > Heliangelus exortis. The sequence goes on along the minus strand of NC_092423.1, from coordinate 49,874,705 downwards.
ATATGTTTGCCAAAATGTAAGTGTAAATGTAAGTACTTCTCTGGTTTAGTGCCATGGTATTGGACATGTGAACACGTACAATTGCGACTCAACAGATTATTTTATTGCTTATTATTATTATTATTATTATTATTATTTGGCTATTCAGTGTGAAAATAGATGCAGTCATTACCAGAAAATAGGTCCTTCTATACAGATTAGCTAATTAGGAATTGAAATCAGTAAATGGGGAACCTTTTTCCGTGCAGCTGATTTGGGGTATGAGAAAAGATGAAGGTGATGAACAAAAACATTTCTTCCTCTTCCCACCCTGCCTTACTGCCAGTACTGAACAGTAGCTGTGTATCTGGCAAGGGGAATGGAATGTGCTTGCTAAATACTTTCTGGAGAGAGATAGTAAGTGCCCATTTGATTCTTTTCAGGTTCCCACCAGTATCCTAAAAGAGTGCTAAGGAATATAATGACAATACAATTTCAGTGAGATTTGGGTAACCCTGAACTCATTTGAGATTTTAAGTTCTAAAGAGTTTGAAATGCTGTTTTTCAGTTTTGCTTAATGGACAGGCTGCATTTTTGAGCTAACACACTATCTGAGCAACTTCAAGCAGGCATTCAGAAAAGAAATTCTACTTAAAGCCTGAAGCTCAATTGCATAAGAAGAACTAATCCCAAAGTTAATTAAAAGTGGATAAATTACAATTATAAAATGTGAGATATCCATAAGCTGTTACACTGGATTGGTTTATTTTAAAAATGTTTGTTATTGCAGTATTATATAATGTTGTATGCAATAAAACATTCAGGAAAATCTAGGAAAAAAACCCACAGTTTTTTAATTCAGCAGGTGCCTTTTAAAGTTAATATAAAAATTAGCTTTGTCCACTTAGAAACATGTGAAAAAATATAGTTATTTAAATTTTATATTTCAAAGCTGTTTTTCTTCCCATGTATACATTTGCATTGAGGGAAATCAGTAGAACTGATTCAAATTTTAATACCTCTTCCCAGGTTAATTTTCTGTATATTCCAGAAATAGCAGGCCTCTGGATCATTGGTTTTGAGTGAACTTCCACTTTATTTTTGGTTTTCTATTTCAGTGATGGAACAAATCTTTCTTATTGTTTGAGGGAGCTCAGCAGATGCTTCAAACCAGAAATACTGGCTTAGCTGGCAACCAATCTGACCCATGGCTTAGGTGCCAGGGAATGTATTGCCTCAGCTCCTAGCCTCGTTGGTCACAAACTGCATACTGTGCAATATTCTTGCTGTTCCTTGGGGGACATTGTTTATTTTTATTTTTGCAAATCAAATACAAACCAGGTGGTGAAAGACTAAATAGCTAAACTTTAGTCAGGAAGTGGTTAGAAACAAAACAACAGTAGCCTGTTGATTCTCAGCTGGATGATCTGATCAGGGGACAAGGTCCCCGTCTCTGTGGATGTGTAAGTTATGAAGTTGCTGTCTTTAGTAATGCTTCTTTCTGCAGGGCAGCTGCCAGTGGCTTTATGGCCTAAGCTTTAGTAAAAGATGATGTAGATTTAAATGTGTTCCTGCTATTGTTCTTGGTTTGTGGATGAACATGGTAAAATGATATTTTTCTGAGATATTATAGTTACACTGAATTCTGCTACCTCAGCTCAGCCAGTGACCTGCAGAGGGCTCTGGTTTGTCCTTCATTACTCTGTTTCTGTGTGCCATTTAATCTCACAAACCTGGCTGAAGATTTCACCACCAGCTACAGTTTTTGGTCCGTGTCCTCCATCAGACCCGATGGAGAACCACCCTTGGGTCAGAAACAGCATAGAACTGTGGTCTTCCTTTTCCTTACACTGCTGTTGCAGCTTGGTGTAAGAAGTATTGCCATACTTCTTGTTTTCTTACCTCATGTGCTTAAATGGCAGAACTGCCTTCATCTCTCTACACACTGCTTCTCTGAGCTTCATTATTTTTTCTCAATTGATAAAGTATGAACGTCTCTTAACACAAAGCTTATTCCATCACTGTTACAGTGTTATGACACTAACGTTAAAGGCTTTGGGGGAAATAGGTTTGCCAGTGTCTTCTGCTGAGGAAAACATCAGTGTCCTATACTGCAGGCACGTTTCTGCTATATTATTTTCAAGTGCAAAGTGCATGTTTTTAGTTGATTAAATGGAGGTTCAGTTTGCCAAGACCCTTGACATCTCCATTTCATTCTTCCAATGGCTGACACATAGCACAGGGTTGAGCTCCTATTCCATAGATATGGCCACAGAAGCAGATTTTTTTTTTTTTTTAATGTACAGTTATTTTATAAAGAAAATCAGCTAGCAGTTGAAAGACTTACCAAAGCAAAGCTTTTTTGCATAAGTCATCTGGCTTTCAAACATTAAAAAAAAGGGCAAAAAGTCCACCAGACTACTATATATCCTATGGAGAAAAATCTGCTCAGACTACAAACACACAGTGTGTAGCTAGTGTCATTTCTGTCTCCATCATTCCATAAAAGCTCCCTGACAAATGTTGAAACTGTCCATGGTGGGCATAGTTTGCTTGGATATATGCTTTACCTAGACCTAATCCTTCTAGTACTGGCAGATTGAACTTGCTATCCAAGCAATGGCAATTTCAGTAGACAATGTGTATTATATTCAAGATCATTATCTTGTACTTTGTATCACACTAGACATGAGATTAAATGCTCTGTAATGTGCATATTACAGCTATTTTTTCACTTCCTCTTGTGTTTTGTTTGATGTAGAGATGAACAAAAGCAGATAGTGATTTTCAAGCTGATGTATTGCACATTACTTCCATGGCTGGAAGCAGAAGCAAGAAAAGTTTGGACCTAGAAATAAAGGACAAATTTTAGGCAGAGAGGAATAACTTTCTTACAGATGTGATTCATTCTGCACTGAAGTTTTTACATCAAAAAACTCAGCTTCAAGTTTAGGGCTTGTTGAGTAAATTATTGGGTGAAATTCTATATTCTGTGTTATTCCAGACATCCGACTAGATGGTAGTATTGACATCATCATGGTGTAAGCCCTTCTTTTTTTTAAAGTCTGTGAACAGTGAAGGTTGCTGGCATATGTTTTCACGTTAACATGCTGTGTTTTCCTGAGTGGTGTGCTCCAATGAGGCAACATTCTAAAGGTTGCTTAATAATACCCAGTATTCCTTTAAAATAGTCAAATTCTGCTCTGTTTAGCTCCAGAAGGTTTTTTGTAGATTCCCAACAGAGAGTTTCCCAGGCACAGGGGTTCACTCTGTGTTTGGTGTGTGTGTGTGCCAGATGCAAAACCGTGCTGTCTTTTCCCAACTGAGACATTAACACACAACTTTGCAGTTGTGTGGTACCCACTGAAAGAATCCCCCATCATTCTTACGAATTGTGAGGATGAGGCCCTTCGTTCAGTTCATCATCCAGAAGTTGATTTAAAAAAAGGAAAATTAAAAACCAACCTTGTTATTTCCTTTTGAAAATGAGCATCTGTTTTTGCAAACCCTTACTGAGAAGTGTTAGCTCCACGGGTTTCTGTCCTCTCCATTATTCCATGAAATTTCAAATAAACTGATTTTGATTAGGCTCACAGAAACTTCATATCCCGTGGAGAAGCTGAGGGCCAAAAGTTGTGACAGGGATTACAGCTCTCCCAGTCACCCTTCTGTCACATGCTCGGGGTTTGCAGTGGAGATGCCTGTGCTGGACTCAGTTGGTACACATGGTGGATGGAGGTGTCTGCTGGGGACCTGCCACATGTTCATCACACCCCTCTGTAACAGAGCTTGGGCTGATGATCCCCATGTTCTGCTCTGCAGAAACCTGGGTGTAAAATTCCTCCATGTGAAAGCCATCTTTTTTTCTCTCTTCAAATGCTGCAATTTTCAGTACCATCTTCCATCAGAACATTTACAAGCAAGAAGGTATTTTTAGAGGTATTGAATTCACCCTGCTTTTTTAATTATGTTTCCTTTTAACATGTGGCATTTCATAAAGCTAACTGGTAGTATAAATCATAGGGTTATATTTTAAATTTAATACAAGCCTCTAACTTAGAACTGCTTCCTTATAGACTGTTTTCCTAGTAGAGTATATAATTAAATGTCAGGGCGTTGGCTTTTGATTTTGAGTGGGTTTTGATTCTGCAGAATTTCTCATCTAAAGCTACTCTTATCCAGGGATAATCAACAATACCTTCCCCCCTCACCCACCCCCTTGTGATGAATTAGTTTATGTAAAGGTTTTCACACAACTTCTGTGAATATCTCTGAGACATAGATGGATTGCAGGAAGCCAAGCTGAAAATGCATCTATTTTTGTTTGACATGAAAGAACTGGACATGTTGAAATGGGACATTTGGATTCGCTCGACTGGAATCTCCCAAAACTATAATTTTCAAAATGTCTGGCTATGTCTGGTTAGTTTGTATTGAACAAAAATGTCTTTTAATTTTTAACCTGCTTTGAGACCTTACGTACTCATAATGGCTGTCTCTTGTTCTTCTCTTCCCACCCTTGTTAAATACCCATGACCAGGCTTCTGATGCATTTTAAAGAGATAAACATCTTAAAAATGTATCATTTCATACAAATTTCGTAAAAGCTGTCAAATTTCATAAAAGGTGGGTGCAAAGGAAAGTTTCAGATTAGCAGGGGGAAGATTCAAACAGGAGTTTAACAGTTGCCTGTTGTGTTTGATGTGATCTTGAGGAAATCCACCCTTACCTCAAAACAAGGCTGATTTATGGCTCTTGCTCAGGAGGAAATGAGTAGATGTGAAGGGTAACAAGGTACTGTGAGGTGAGAGGAGAGGGGATATGAAACTTAGTGAAAAGTTTCAGTCTTTCTTATATTTCCATGTTCTGATATAACTAAGAATTAAAACCGATGGCAAATCTAAACATTTTCTATAGAACAGGCATCCCACTTCGAGAACTGTGTTGCAATCACAGACATGGCACAGTTCAGAATATATATATATATATTTGTATCATACAAATAGTACCAATCAGACTTAAAATATTCTGATTTGATTATTCTGGCCACTTCACACTCCAAACTTATTTACAGATCTTGGAAAAAACTGCTCTTGCAAGTTTGGGTGACCTTTCTACTCCTTGGTAAGCCAGATTCTAAAGAAAAAAGCTTACTGTCACTCCTCGTTTTAGTGTTTGATACCAGCCACAAACCAAATTTAAAATAACATTATCAAAATAGATAATGTGAGGTGAGAAGTATGAAAGACAGCAGAATGTTACCTAATCGTTTTGATATTTTTAACTATTTCAAGTTAATTTGTAGCCTTTATTTTATCTCTAGAAGTTCACCTATGAGCAGATTTATGGTGTAAACCCCTGCTTTATCTTCTCTGTTTTTCTTTCTTGCTGTTACAATTCAACATAGTGAGATGCAAGTTACCCTTTTATCTTGTTCTTACTTTTAAGTTTGAAAAAATAAATGTGGTAAATTTTTTTTTTAGCAACTTGTTAATGAGTGTAAATGGTGACACTACTATTTACTTTTTTAAAGAAAATGGTCTAAGGGAATGGATTCCATCTATCAGATCAAATATTAATAATAGTAACGCTACAAATTATATATGATCACGTGGATATACTTGAGATTAAAATTTAAAAAAGAGATTAATGTGATGCAAATGTAATATATTTGTAATAATGCTGACTGTAGAAAGTCTTAATTTTTTTTTAATAGATGATGTCTTTTTGTAATATATAAATTGTACAACTTCACCACAGAAGAAAGAAAAATGAGAAAAGAAAAATTTTTTCATTTTTCACTAGAAAAATGAGCTTAATGTTCTCAGTTTAGTCCAAGTTGGACAACACATTATTTGGCACAATTGAGTGTCCTTTCTTTAAGAGAAATACAAGACTGAATACACATAGAGGTTTTATTATTTAAGTGAGCTGGACTGTGTACTTAGAATGATCAGCAACCCTTGTACAGTGTCCCACCTGCTTTCAATTGCACTTCTTTTATACATGTGGGATTTACAGTAAAAAAAAAAGTCTCCTTTTATATTCTCCTGGTCTTTCATATTGTGTGCACAAGAAAGGTTTCATACTTCTGCCTTTCGTGTAACGTATTTGTGTAGACAAAGTTGTGTAAGTTGTATAGAAAATTGATAAAAATATTAGTGTATATGTTAGAGTCATATGCTATTTCTCTGAAAAAAAAAAGTGAGAAACCTCATGTTCAATAGACAAGTAATTTTCTGTATTACTATAGTCCTCTATTACTCTTGTGTACTGCCCATTGAACAAAACCTACTATTAAGAGGAAATGCCCTTTGCTTTGTCCAATCCATGACTGCCTGGTAAAATGCTGCTTTTTGTTGGGGCATAGGTCTTCAGTTACACATTCAATTCCTGTGAATCGTAATTTAAGGAAGGGTGAAATTAATACATTAAGAAATAAGTCATTCCAGTCCACAGAGGGTGTTATTAGTGTTAAAAGACTATGATAAAATAGACTGCAAGTGATGAGCTTCCCATTCTGAGGGTCTTCAGAAACAGGCTCTGTTACCAGATTGAAAGTAGTAGCTTAGAGATAAGACATAGTGAAACCATGACGAAAATCCACAGTCTGGTATGTCTGGTACTTTGCTCAAAGGTGTTGAACGTGGAGACCTGAGTTTTCAAACTATGATTGCAATAAAGGAATGAGATTATTAAATGAAGGCCTTGCAGCTGACCCATGGGTAGAAGAGCTATTGAATTTCATTTCAAGAGAGAGATGAAAGAGATTGTGTTCTGTATGCATTTCTGTCTTGGACCTAAAGTTACAATTCACAGGTCACTTTAGATGGCTTCAGCCTATGCTGGGGTTAGATAAATAAACTGTGAAGCTAAGTGTAGTTATCAAATACTCAGTTAAACAGAAAATAAGGCTGCCTTTTTCATGTAATGTTGTCCTTCTTAGAGGTGCCAGAGGAGGAACTTCGGTGTTAAGGGTGTTGAAAATAGCTAGTAAAGCAGAAGCTAACGCTAATAAACAGTTTTGGAAGTACTGTGAGTGGTTTAAGCATAGACTGGATTGTTGTTATTACTGTGTTAAATCACAGCAATCAAATAGCCAAGCATCTCTTTGACTGATTAAGTGGAATGACCATCAATGAAAAACCTTTAGGCTGTATTGCAGGCACAAGGATGGGTGTGGTTGTAGTCAGCTCTCCCAAAAACCACTTTGGATGCTGTTGCAGATACAGAGCAGGGTGTTACACAATATTTTCAGAATCTGGCAGATTTTAGTTTGGTTTGGATATTTTTTATGTACCTTGGCAAGCATGCATATCCCTGTAGCCATACAGCAATCTGCATTAATGACTGAAGTAACACCTACTATTGAGGCAGGGTCAATCAGCAACAGTCTGCTCTTGGCTCATGACTTCAGTTGACTCATAACCCTATTGAGTTCTGCAGGTTACTTTTTGCTCCCACCCTGAACCCCAGTGCTAGTTCATGTCATGATTCAAATACCCACTGATTAAGAAAGTAGATTATTTTCTTTGTGGACAAATGATTCAAATACCCACTGATTAAGAAAGTAGATTATTTTCTTTGTGGACAAATGAGAACATAACTTTAAGGAAGATATGTCCTTGTATTATTTCTGTCGGTTAATTAAGTGAATAAAAATTGTTTACAAAAGTCTCTACCCAGTTTTAGATAGATTTCATTAATCAATACAGTCGTTTAGGTTGGAAAAAAACCTTTAAAATCAGCAAGTTCAGCCATTGAACTTGGGCTGTCAAAAGAGCTCAGTGTTACTGAATCGCTTCCAGACCTCAGTGTATCAGCGTAACACAAAAAGATCTCATAAAGATAAATGATTTATTTTAACCTGTATGAAGACTTTATTATCCTCCTTATACATTTGTCTCTCCTGGAGGAGCCTGGAAAATTAGATGAGGCTTGAAATGTGCCAGATATGAGCATTGTCATGTGAAGATGGCATGATATGCCAGATAAAGGGATTTCTAGATGGTATTTAAGAGAAAAAATTAAGGAAGAGATTTTGATCCTGGAATCTGAAAGGTAAAGGAGTACTAGAAGCATTTCTAGGAAGTCATTCAAAACAGTCTTGGCTTGAATGGGAAGTAGTATTGCGGCATCTCTGAAGATAAATATCTCAATATGATCCAGTTCTGTTTACGAGCATGAAATCACTTAACTTGTGTTTCTATGCCTGGTATCTGATAGATATGAGAATAACTCATTCTTCTTCAAGTCTGTAACTTGTTAAAATTACTGGCTATCCTTTTCCAAGCTACTGCACAGGGACTCAGTCTGGTAACGTGTGTGCAATCCTTCAGGCAAGCACTATTTCTGACAGCACAATCTGAATTCTCCTGTGCGGGTGGAAAAGATCTGGCTGTGTTAAGTGTGAGCCAGAAGACTATCCCACCATGCTTTAGGGAACTATCTGTCTTGAGCTACTTGCTAGGCCTTACCAAACACATTAAATGGAATGCTAGTACCTGAACCTATTTCAAAAAGGCTTCTGTTTTATTGCCTTTTAAAAAGCAGAAGGGTAACTGCTACTTTAAACATTGTATTTGAAACTTTGTTACATATTAGTTTTGTTGTTCTTGGGTTTTATTGTCCTCTTGTTCATCAACTGTAGTTTAAACTAATAATGGTAAAACTAATTTGATCCTCTGCTTATTCAATGCGTGAAGATGGTTTTCATAATTTCACAATCATGTATTTCTGCTGGCCCATTTCCTGCAGGTCATCATACCTTTGCACCTTCAGCTGAAAATACTGATATTTATTTTCCTGTTTAATGTGGTTTCATGGTGTGCAGGCCATGATTTCTTGTATGATATATTGGAAAACACTCTTACACACCATTCCAAGTAAGGGTTAAAAGCAAAAACTGTCTACACCTCAAGTCATGGGTCCTTTCAAAGCACCTTACATGTGATACATGCTGCCTTTCTTCTAACAAAATCCCTGATTACATCAAGAAGACCTCTAAGCTTTAGATGCACTGGAAGAAAAGCAGTAACATCCAGCTTGTTGCATGATCCTAGCAGGAGCAAATAATGGGCAGACACAGTGGGACCATGTTTACATTTTGATAAATTTCCATCTACTCTATTTATGTTTCACTTTTACTACAACAGAATATTTCTCAATAATCTCTCTCTCTTTATATTTTTTGCCCAAGCTACTGACTTGAGAGACATCATTGGAGCTTTTGGAGCTCTCTGTGAACTCTGATGTAAAACTCTTTCACGTTGAGAGATCAGAAATGCCACATGTAAAAGCAGAAACTCTTTTGAGAGTTTTGGAGACAGAAGAGCATCTGTTTCCTAAGAAAGTTTTAAACAAAATTGTATTGAGTTAAATATATGATTAAGTAATTCCTTGGGTGATGTCACCAGGTTATTTTTAAACTTAAAAACTACCACAAAAAATGAAACAACCAAACAAACCCACATTACTTGCAAGTAAATGCATAGGATGTTTTAAACATACAACCCCCCACCCCCATTTCCTTTTTCTTAATAAATGAACATTGCTCATTAGTGTTTGAAATTTTATTCAGAACATGAATTTAGATTTTTTTAATTTTGTTTTCTGTTTCACTGCAGTTTGAGGTTTAGGTCATTAGCAAATTTGAGGGAAAGAGGAAAAGGAAGAGAACAAAAACTCACTATCATCTTTCACGGATTTTTTCAAAATCAAACTTGTAGCAAGGTTGAATTTGAAATAACACTGAAATACACAGATGCATTGATATCACCACTTTTGGAGGATAGGTTGAAATAGTGTGATATATCGTCATGGAACTCTGAGGCATTATTTAGGAAAGCATTGAAGGCTATATTTAGATTCTTTGTCAAGACAGTGCTTGTGCTGGTACCCAGCTTATGTCAGTAACTTGAACATATACATGGGATGTTCAATTCCACTGATCTCTTTTGCTTGTGCTAAAGTGATTGGAAACAGTTTTCTGAACTGGAATTGGAGGTGATTTAGACTCATACATGGGTAGTTGGTTACTCATACTTCAGGAGAGATTATTTATTTACATTAATTGATAATATTTAATTACTAATATGCCACTCATCAGAATAAACAGAGAAAATAATATAGCAACTTAACAAATACATACTGTGAAAATTAGGCTGTACTTCTGTAAGTATTTACAGGTTTGAGAATTCCTGTAGGACTCCTTAAATTCCCTGGAATTACTTATGCAAAAACCATAGTAAGTCTTCAAAGTACCTGTCCTTAAATCAAAGTTGTTGGTTTTTTGTGTTTTTTTTTTTTAAACAAACCTGTTTGTGTCATACCCTTTAACTAATGTTATTTAAACTTCTTAAAAATTGGAAAGAACTGCAAATTGATTGATAACTTGAAACATTGCACAGTGACAGATCTCCTTCTCAGTGTATTTCAGAGTATTTTTTTGGAAATTATTTACCTGATTGGATTTTTTTTCCTGATTTTTCATGTCTCTTGTTGCTTTCTTAGTTTTGTTCAGGCACTTACCTTATTAGTCAATGAGGAAATAATCTTTTTGTGACCACCAGAACGAAATAATTTTCTCCTCCTGTCATCATTAGTGTCCAGTTGGGTAAGAATCCTGTGATCTAAGGCAGTTGTGTTGTGCTGCAATTAAACCAGCTCATTTACATGAAAAATTCATTTTTATTAGTGTCCTTGTAGAACACAGTGATTTGAACATCATTTGCACTATTTGTGGCGATACTATAGCAGCGACATCTCCTGAAAAGTTGTAATACCTAATTGTCTGTCTTTATTATAAAATTTGAGCATTTTTCCCCAGAGACAAAGAAGATCATAAAATCATGAAAGCTACATTGCTGTCCTGCAATCTGACTACAATTCATTGTTGTTGCTTCTTGAGCCCATGGAGAAATCCATGATACATTTATAACTGCTGCAGGCACGTTGGCTTTCACTATCCTTCTAAAGATGCTTAAGACTCAGTCCTGCAAAGTGCTGCTCTCCCTGTGGTTCTGCCTATTTTGTTGTGAGACTGGGGTCCCCACAACTTCCTAGTAATTTTTCAGAATGTACAGTTTTGGACTCTTAAGGATTTCTTAGCTGGATTATCACTGAAATTGTCATTATTGCTGCTAAGGTCAAGGTGTTCCTAAAACCATCCAGGGGTGTAGCAGAGGGTAACTCCACTCCCTGCAATAGGAGACAAGACTGGTTTCAGTGGAAATCTTGTGGAAATGAGGAGAATTGCATCACAGGTCTCTGTAGAAAGAGATACTAAGACAATTTAGAATCCATATCAGATTTAAAATGCAAACTATTACATTGCTCCTCTATCCCCCTCTCCCAGCCCCCTAAACATACTCTTTATGTAAAAATTTTAAGTAATAATAATTTTTAAAAAATAAAATCAAAACCAAAAACCTAAAAGCAAAAAACAAGAGACCAAGCAAGTAAGGATTTTCAGTGAGCAACAGAAAGGAATTCTGTGCTCATTTAGGAGAAATTTCATCTGTTATTTTAATACAGCCTCTTTTTATTTTGTTCTTTTGTTTTTAAGCCAACCATGAGACTTATCAAAAGATTGCATTTGGGAAAAAAAATCTCTTAGAGCATTTCTCCTATATACTGTAACTTAAAAAGAATGTGTGAAATTCAAGATTGGAAAGTATTACACAAAAGTTTTCTTTTTCTTTTTTTTTTTTTTTTTTTTTTTAGACACATTTTTCCCTTAAACCTGCCTCTCTACAAGTGTCTTTTTCCCACAAGACTCCAAAGGAAAAATGACATCAAATGGTAAAATCCTGCTGTATGTTATTTCCAGAGTAATCCACGGAAATCTTGAATATGATTTTGCCATTTGCACTGTAACGTTCCATTGCTAAAAGGAACAACATATTGAAGAGTATTCAGTTGCTGGATACTTGATGGCAAGCAAAAGCTGATGTTTCTGTGAATATTACAAAACGCTGAGGAATTTGTAGCACCTCAGATCTGTTGTATGATAGTAGAAGTTCACAGTGGAAAACTACTGTTATATCAGCTTGACCATCTGCCTGACACCATCAGATTGTTGCCTTCATTGTGGTAATGGTTTGCAAATGTCATAAGCCATGTGGCTTCTGCCTCTTCACTTGGGAGAATACATTGAATTAAACATTCTTCAATATTCCTTTCCTTGAATTCTTCTTTTTGAGCCTCTTTTATATCTCTTCATGGCACTAAGTTCCTAATGTAGCTTTGCCTTTGGCTGGTTTATTTCCCTCCCCTTTTTTGTATTTTCCACAAAATCGCTCGATTATTTGTGCTGTTCCTTTTGGAATTTCTTCTGGTTTTGTTCTATTTTTCTGGTACTGAGCAGTGAGCTTGGATGTACTGAAGGCTACAGAGAAACTGATGTTTATATATGAAGGTAGTGATTTGGTTTTTGGCCATACAATTTAAACTTGCACGAGGAGTACAGCACAGTCCCTAAATGCAAGTCTGGATCATTATTCATTAAAAGGTGGGGGGTTTTTTCCACTCTAAACTTAATATGCTTTTAATTCCTTATTTTACTGTAACTGATATTGGATAAAGCTACGTATAATTTGCACATATGTGTAGTAGCTAAATTTGTTGAAAGCTTCGTTCTGACAATTATATCCTGCATCTTAAAAGGATAATGGCTTTTTTGATTTAAGATACAGGTAAATGTTATCAAGAGTAGGTCTCTGTGAGTAACAGGATTTTTTAAGATTCTGATTCAAAGCAAAATAATTAGAAAATTTGTTATTTTGAAACAACTCAATGATTAATTCATTTTTCTCTTTTTCTCCTCAAATTAAGTATTTTGCTTCACTTTGTATCTGCTAAGCTTTTAAAACCCCCCTCACATTATTACTGCAAGTTTATTTGCAGTAATTCAGTGCAAAAAGCAAATTTAAAAATTTTGGGAATATAAAAAAATGTCATAATAATGACTGTTTAGCCAAAGGGATCTAACAAATTAAGCAGAAATTTTACCAACAGTTTGACCCCCATTTGCAGTTTTCTAAGGAAAAACATCTCAGCTGAAAAGTTTGCTTTGTATTAGCTGAAATTAGATAGGTAGATGAGGAATGTTTGAAGCTGTACTAATAAGGAGGTTGTAGGTCTTCAGATGTCTATTATGAGCTGCAACCAACCTGTAGTAGAAACTGACCTGTATCATGTGTGTAAATATCATATCCATGAAGGATCTTAGGTCTTCCTGCAGGCAGATACCGGGTGGTTGTCTTCAGGACTTAGGATTTGCTACCATTCATATGAAAAGAGTGGAAAATCTTGCCCTAAAGCTATCCTACCCCTGGAGTTTTGCCTATCTGTCATGGGGATCATTTCTCTGGGAAGATAAAGGATTTGTTAACAGCCAGCTGGCTGGTCAGGCTGTCTGTCCAGGGAAGTCAACAAAACAGCACAACAAATCAAACAGGCAAAAGAAGACTGATTACTGTGGTAGTACCTCTCCCTAGGAAAAGGCAAAGAGTTCCATCTAAAAAAAAAAAAAAAAAGACCCTGTTTTTAATATATTATAATCTGTCTAATCTCAAAGTACATGGTCCAAATATTGAATGGTAAGATATTAAGTAAGATGAACAATAAACTGAAGCACTGACATCTCTGTGGCCTCAGTTAGTTAAGTTTTAGATTTTTATTGTACACATTTGCCTTGGAAGCTACTGAATTAATTTACTGCTCAAGAAAGGCTGATAACTTGTTAGAAAGAAGGGAGATTTCACTTCTAAAAAGCAACCTTGGTTCTAGGGATTTACTTCCTGGCAAGAAAGATCTGTTCCAGCTGAAATGTGTGGTTTCTGACTTCTTGTGATCACCTCTAAATGAAGGCAAACATTTCTCAGAAAACGTTGTTAGCTTTCCTAGAAAAATATCCACAATTTGATAGGTGACTATGATAAGCCAGGTATTAGAAGATATTGGGCATTTTTCATCCAACATTTTGGCTTCTTTGAAATTGCATTTCCCACAGTGACTTGTCAGTGACTTCAGTTCACACAGGTAACTGCTTTTCAAGCATCTTGTGTACCTGTGAGCCTATTTCGTTATCTCTTAGATATTTTTTTTTTTTCAGAATGGAGCTTAGAATACAGTAATTAGAGTATCTTTTACAGACCTCTACATTGCTTCAAGTTAATCATCCTCCCATTCCTCTTTTTCTTCTTGATAGCTACAGATGTAAGATAGATTTGGTGTTTTGGCATCTCCTTGTGTATGTGTGTGTCTGGGATCAGTAGAAGCAGCAGCTAAGTGTCTTGGGAATTTTTGGTCATATCACTGGATGTTCAAATGATGTTCAAATATTTCTGATGTTCAAATATGGTAATTAATATTAAAAATATTTCATATGTCTTTAAACATTTCCAAATGCAAAGCAGAAGGACCTAAAGGAAGCATAGAAACTTTCCAACATTATAAACTTAGGAGTCTGACCTCTGCCATTTATATTTTGAGTACTTGATAATCCCAGGAACTGTGAATTGGTACTCCTTACCCAAAACAGACAGGCAGTAATTCAGTGTACCAATTGGTGGCAGCTCTAAAGCTTTTTAGGTGTTGGGGTTCTCAACAGAAAATTTTGTAGTAGGGGATGTATCTGAGTAAGTGTGTATGCACACCATATAATGTAATGAATGTTGAAGACAATAGTATTATATCAAAAAAGCACAGCAGACGTTATTAATTGTCAAAATAAAGTTAATGATAGGGATATTTAGTTGCTGTACTTTGTAAAACAAAGAACCAAAGCAAGACACTGTAACATCTTCTAACATGTCCCTACTCTAAGGTGTTTCAAAGTTGATTAAAAAAAGCGTACAAAATATGTGAACACTTGATAAGTGTTACCTTTGTTGTTGTTACCTCCGTGTTATCTCCATTGTGTTACACTGCTAATACCTGTCAGTATTAAGTCAGAATGTCAAAAAGAAGATTTTTACTGAGGCTTTTTAAGTTTTTTGGTAAATGACCCTGAAGCACCCAAAGTATGAGCTGCCTCTTCTGCCCCTGCTGTTTAGTGACAAACAGTTTGGAAACTTAACTTGATAGCTTCATATGCCTTGGACTTGTTATGTTCCTTACAGTTGGTAGAGAGTATATTTAAGAGAGAGTGATGGAAACTGTTGTTTCACATTATCCATCCTGTGATGTATATTGTCCCTCAGGACAAAGAAAATTTCACTGAAGTTCTTGCTATCAGTCACCTACTTCTTAAACGAAAAACAAATTTATTTGGTTCTTTAAGGAATGAGTCAGTCCACTCTTCCCACTCAGTCAGCTGCCATCACTCTGCTTTCGGATACAAAAGTAGTCATTTGACAATTATGTGTGCAATGATCAGTGACTCACTGGTCACTTGGGAGGCACTGGTAAGGCTCGCTCTCAGTTTATTATTCCAAAAAAAGTGATATACAATACTAATCAATCTCAGATTCTCCCCTTAAAGCAATGTAGGAAAGTTTGTACCTTGTCCATCCTGATGATCCATCTTGTGAACCACACTGGATTTGATGATTTTACACTAATCCCTTTTGCACTCCAAGCTAAACTTTGTCAGTTTGCTTGTGATATGCAAGATATTGTTACTTTCTAAAACTTTCTGAAAAAAACTTTTGAATTGTGTCCATGGAATAGATTACATGCAAAGAAATAGGAGATATTGAGATTACTCTATATTAATTTCCTCAAGCAGTTTATCATGATAATGAGGAATTATTACCAGTCAATAGATGGAGTTCTCAAAATTATCATGATTTTCAGAAATGTGACTGGAAGGTGCTGGGAAAAAATCTGTCATCTTCGGTTAAGAAAAAAGAGTTATTAAGTTTGGTCATTCATAACATTTAGTTTTGGATCCAAAATTTTATGGAAAACAATTACTTTAAAGCTGTAATTTGTTCTGAGGCTGTTTTATGCTGAGTGTAGAAATAGCAGTCTTAACCACCAGGCTGTGAAATGGGGTGGCTTTTTTTGCTCTTTTAGGTGAGAATAGCTGAAGAAAGGGGTGCCTCCCTTCTCTAACTTAATCTGAACTCAAAATAACTTTTTGTTTTCTTGTTACAACAGCCCCTCTTCTGAGTCACTGTATGAAAAAGAGACTGGGTGTTGAATACTGTAGATCAAACACTTCAAAGCCAACTTTGACTTAGTTTTATGCATGCTTCAGAATAGACTAATGTACAATAGTATCCAGGAAACTCAGCCAGTAATTCATAAGAGTCCAAACTGTTCTCCTTAGGATGAATCATAGCTGCATAAATGATAGGATTGGAGAAGATCCTTTAGGTCACCCGATTTAAAGCATGTGTATCTTCCTCATCACTAATTCCCCCTAGGATTTCATTTATTCTGTCTTTGCAAACCCCTCACATCCTTGACTCAGCCACCTCCCTGGGCAGTTTCTTCCATTGCCTAACTGTTTAACCTGAACATCTTTAAACCTTACACCATCATGCTTACTGTGAACAATTTATGACTACAGAAGATGATCCTTTGTCCTCCTTTCTGCCATCATGCTCAAATATCATCCCTCCCTTTAAATGCTTGGATTGTTTTTTTTTCAACTCTAGCTGCATGAATAATAATTCCAGGAAAGTTGGGGCAGTTTATCTGTCTTTGGTGCTTCAGTCACTGTATCTAATTTTCTTTGAACTTTCAGTTTTCAAGACTCAAAACTACATTTTGATCTACAGATGACCTTTCTGTGACTCAATGATATGTATGCATTAGGTCATGCTTTTCAAGAG
Source organism: Heliangelus exortis (assembly GCF_036169615.1). Taxonomy (NCBI): domain Eukaryota; kingdom Metazoa; phylum Chordata; class Aves; order Apodiformes; family Trochilidae; genus Heliangelus; species Heliangelus exortis. Next base: position 49,857,939 of record NC_092423.1, on the reverse strand, counting down.
GCAAAATAACAGGACTGAGGTATTCTGTCTTTGTTTATAGAAGCTGCTTTTATGGGGGTGCTAATGTGCTCTGTTTGACAAATACACAAAACAATTTGAGGGACTGAAGTGTCTGAAGGTGGGATCTGTTTTTGACCTCAAATATATGCAATCTCATGTTACTAAACAGGACATTAATTTAATCCTATATATATAACTCTATTTTGAAAACCAAAGTACAAAAATTCCTGGGGCTGCCTACTGCAGAGGAGCTAAAATTTATCACAATTATTTCCAAAAGCAGCTTCTCAGTTCATAACTGTGGATAAACAGAGATATAAACCTTTTAATATACAATTGTCTCAGTGTGTGCTCAGACCAGTAAAATTCTGATAAGAGTTTTGGATGACCTATAGGATTTTTGGATCATCTATAAAATCAAACATTGAGAGCTTCATAATGGGGGATATGAAGATGGAAGGATGCTTTTTCTCCTGATGAAATGAGGAAAAGCAGCTTTAATCTGCAGAATTTTTAATTTTATACCCTATGTTTCTTAGGATCTGCCTAAGCTTGTTTGAGTAAACTGATGATAAACCTCTCTGATATTAATCATCTCGCCTACTGTGATACAGCATGTGCCAGTTAGATTAATGTGAAATACATGTTTTCTCCTAGATGACTAATAAATATCCCATGTGGAAAATATACAGGGTAGGGGTGGGAAGGCTGAGGATGGTAAGCCTTTTTTTCATCCTGCCTCCTTTTTCGGAGTTCCTTACAAAGAAATAGGTGTAGTCTGTATGTCACCTGTCAGCTTATCTCTCCCACGGTTTTACTCATGTTGTAGTTCTTTGATCTATGTAAAGCTATGACCTGTAGCCACGTGTAGTGCTTTCAGGCAAAGTTGTGTGAAACTGTGCTAAATCCTGCTGTATTTCTTCAGGTCTGCCTGTCCATCATTAGGTTTAGTGGATCCACTGTGTTTCATGAGCTTGAAAGATACCATTCACATTGTCTGTTTTGGCATAGCAATTTGTAGAAAGGGCTATTTGTAAGAAATCATTGTCAGAGAAATAACAGGTTTTGGAAGCAAATCCATTTTTTTGCTCAATGTATTTTTTTGTGTTATTTTATAATTACATTTTAATTTTTAACTTGCTATGGTTTCAGCTTAACGAAGGACAAGATGTGTTAGGGTATTGCAGCCTTTTTATGAAGATTTTTTCTTTTGATATGTTTGTAATCCTCCCTGCTCTGCTGTTATGCTGCCTGTCCTCAAATGTATTAAGATGAGGACACTGTTCAGTGAAAGGTTCATGTCTTTAATGTGTGCAGCTTAGTGGGCAATGCTAATGCATTAGTGCTAATGCACTAAATCTGTGGCTATTTTCCCCAGGTACACAGAGCTGACCATAACCATAACACCTTTTTTCCTGTTTCATCTTCAAACTGTGTGCACATCCAGATTTGTAAGGCTGTGCAAAAACCAGTTTCATAGTTCTTGCAAACTCTTTTCCTTGGCTATAATGGGAAAGTAAGATGTTCTCCAGTATCTTTTTTATGTAGTTCAGAGCTGTAATCAGCTCCAGATGTGATCTCAACAAAATCATAGTCAGGAATAGTATTAACTGTGAGCTCTGCAATGGCTTCTACACTGCATTGAGCTACATGGAGTCTTTCACTGCAAATGCATGTCTTCAGCACCTTTTTTCCACTGTGCTAGTTCTGCAGGGCTTTCCTCAGCAGGTATTTCTGTTTAAGATTGTTATTTCCATTATGTATTTCAAGTGGTATCTCCTTTTATCTTCTCTCAGCCTTGTTAATCTCAGTCCTAGAGCAATATTTCTTTTCCCTCTCTGGCATTTTTAGCTCATCTTGGTTTCTTATAATCTCCACGTTTCATTATCGTGCTATCTATCTCCTTCCTCTAGATCATTAATGAAACAAGATGGGACCTGCTGCTCGTCCCTTTGACATCCCAGCATGTGCTATGTGATAAGAGTTTTGAACAAAAGAGCTACCATTTGAGGGCTGACCTTTGTAAACCCAACTCAGTTCCTAACATGGTATTTTTAATTGTCCTTAAGAAAAGAAAAAAAAAAAAAAGGAAAAGAAAAAAAGTAGAGACCTCAATAAGGGGAATTTCTTAGCCCCTTGGGGGCCTTGGGCTTCCAGCTGTTGCTGAGATTTTACTGCTTTAGTCTTTCTGTATCTTGGTGATTTTATTCTTGGTCTCCTGCTCTGTTAGCTTCACTGATGCTTTCCTTTAACTAAGGGCTTGAAATAAAATTTGTAGAGTCCTATCAGCCATGAAAACCACTGTAAATACTGAAATCCCCAAGCACTAAAATAACAGTGCTAATATAAATAAACACTGAAAAAGAAATATAGATTTTTTTTTTTCACATAGAACTGCACAGATCTAAACAACAAATTCTTTTTGAATTATGTAGGTTGTTAGGGCTAAATTCTGTGTGAATAAGATTGTGAAGGCTATCAAGGCCACCGGGGACTGCTGGATTTGGTTTACAAAACCTGGATGCTCAGATTTATTCTGCTGATTTGCCAAATTATTTCACTTCACTGGGTGTGTGGGGATTTCAGCCTTCATTTGGAGATGGTGCTAGTTCATTTTGGATTACTTTCCTTCTGTAGAAAAAGATTTAGCTTAAATAATTTTCGAACTAAACTAAGAGGGGACATGCAAGAAACTGCTGGGTAAAATAACCACTTTAAAGTCATGCAGGTATGTGCATATACAAATTTGTGTGATTATCCACTGTTGTTTTTCTCCCTAGATATATTGAGCAACATTTAATGAGTTGCTACTCACTTTTCCAGTTCTCTCAGGTTCATTATTGCAGAGTTTAATAACCAAGATGGATTCATCTGTTGAATATTTGAAAATAGGAAACTCACTCTTGTTTTAAGGCAGAATTTATCTTAACTACAGGTCTTTTGCTATTTTCCCCTTCCCCAGATTGTTAGTCTTATATTTAAAAAAAAAAAAAAAAAGTTCATGGAGCCTAATTTTTTATTGTTTTGCAATTTATACTGCCCCTTCTACATAGAAAAAGGGTCAGGCAAAATGCCTGATTGGAATAATTGGGTCACAGATCATGTGGCCAGCTCTGTCATTTTTTTTCTGATGTAAAAGTAGTCCGTGATTTTATAACTTAGACTGTATCTGCCAACATATGCATAAAAGAGGTGATACAGAATTGCCCTCACTGCCTTAATACTTTATATTTTCTGGACTTGTGAGTGCTTGAATTTGCACGTTATGCATTTTTATGCTGTTTTGCATGTAATAAATTGTTTCCTCCAGTTATAACTAAGGGTCTTACAAACTGATGGAATCAACAATATAGTGCCTGTAGCTGGCAAATACACTGAATTTTTAAGCATCTTCTTTCTGCTTTATAGGTTTGTCCGAGGATGCAGCAGAGGAAGCAGAAAAGCCATGAAATCTGAAGATGACCCTCAGGAGGAACTTCTGTCTGATGTCAAATGCATTTATAATGCAGCAGAACCAATCCATTTTACTCTGTACTGATTGCAGCTTCCAGAAGGAGAGGACTGTGCTAATTTATACAAAAATAGTTCCATTCTAATAATTTTGGTTGGATCTCCCAGCCAAATACTAGCATACTTTCTGTGACCAAAGTTTAAGTACTTACTCAACTGTACTAGGGGTGTTGTATTATGTTTTGCAATATATCAGCCCTTCCTAAGGAGTCAGTTGGTTGATCAAAGACTGTTTACACATAGTTAAAAGCAACCTTTGTTTCAGGATATGTTTTATCTTTTTTAAAATGATATTCTGAACTGTACCTCCCTTTGAGATTATATTAACATTTGTTATATCACAGTTTTGACAAAAGATAACTATCTTGTTTCCTCCTGTACTAACATTCATGATTCCAGACAGCTGAATTCACCACCAGAAGAAAAACTGGTAATCCATCAACTTTTTTTACCTTCTCATTGCTTATACAGACTCCTGCTCTCTAGAGATATAGAGTAAAATATGGTTACTGGGCATAAAGGGCAAACCCCTTTGCCATCAACTATGTCACTATGAATGTGAATAAAGTTTACACTATAAGTACCTTGAGCACAGCAACACATGGATCTTTTTATGGTTACCTGTGATTTCTGTTTTTCTTGCCAATCAGTCTGCTCTAGTTATGAGTAAGATTTTCAAAAGTAACTAGCAAATTTTGAGTGCCTTAATTTTTATTAGTCCAGTTGAAAGGTTCTTTGATAGATGAGTTTTTTGGAAGTGCTGGGTATTTGCTTTCTGAAAGTGAGGTCCATGTGAGATTTCTGAAGTGCAGCATCCCAACAAATGAGGTGTCCTTGGAGTGGACCTTGGCCTAGGGTTTGGAAGCAGCAGGCTCATTGGATTCCTGACAGTGAGTTGAGATATCAATAAAAGATACTCAGAATTGAAAATAAATGTGATCTGGGTCAAGTGTGAAAACAGGCATTTGAACAAGGCCTCTCCTGTCTGCTGCTGGTTCTGTTGCAGATTTTGGATGCTAAATACAATAAGCACTGCTAGACTCAGCTTAGTATGTGGTGGATGCAATTGTGTGCCATCTCCTGTTGGTTTCTTAGCAGGGGTTCACCAGCTCTTGTTTTGGCTATAGATGTAGTCCCTCAAACTCCTTTTTGTGCAGTTTCAGCAGAGGCTGTTACAGTTGCTTTGGTCTGTGCTGGATTGATTCCGTGTATAAAAAGGACACATTTTTTTTTCAGGATGTCTCAAACAATCGATCTTTATCATCTCCATATCTATATTCAACCTCTTTGCATTCAGCCCCAAAACAAAACCAGCTTTGCATGACTTTTTTGTCTGCTGCTTAACCCTCTGGTTCTGTTCTGGCTCAGTGAACATGATATAGCCATGTTTCATGGAGCCTTTTTCAGTATGTTGGCTATCAAACAGGGCTAAGTGGCCAGTAAACTGTGTAAGGCTTCTGATACTTCTTGGACTAATCTGAGCAGCAGCTCCCAATAAAAATTACTCTGTCCCCTAGGAGACCTCAGATACCTACAAGTTGTGGGGCCAGAAATCTTGCTTCTTTCCCAGGAAGGAAAAATCCTACCCCCTGCTTGTTCTGGAGTGATTCTGCTGGCTGAGTTTTCTTCAGCCTGATCCCTCCCCTGTGGTTTTTGTCTGGAGGGTGGTATCTGACCCATTGTGAAGGAGCCCTGCTGTGCTGCGAAAATTACACAATAAAATAATCTCCTGTAGTCTCTGTACACACCTCAGTGACCAAAGAAAATCCGTGGAGAACTAATCAATTACTGTAGCTATTAGATTTAAACTTTAACCATAGATCCCAAATCTTCTTTTGTCCCCTTGTCAGCCACTGCTAGGTAATCTAGAAAAATCAGACACAGTTACTACTGAAAGCCTGTAGCATAACAGTGTAGGATCCGGGACCAAAGAATCCTAAGCTATGGGGGTGTAATATAGCTGGAAAGTGCACTACTATGAGACTTCTGTAAAAAATGTTACTCTGTCATAATTACCAATATTGAATATGATCCCAGTTCTCAGAGCTGTCTGCCTTCATTGGGAGTTTAGGGCAAACAAGTAGGCACTCAGGTCAATTATATCATCCACTCTTATTTAAGTTATTTTCTGTCATTTTAAGATGTAAGGCTCAGAAGCACTCTTATTTGCCTGTTCTGCTCAATGCTTTGTAAAATGAGGTCTCATGAGAATAGTTTTACAGAAAGGAGAAAACATGAGTCATAAAGAGAAAAAAAAAGAAAAAAAAAGGTAGAACTGTCTATAGTAGTAATGTATGACCTCTTTGTATATTGCACTAAATTGCAGTATTTTAGAATATCACCACCATTTAGAAGTTGCATTGAGTAAGTTACTTAGTTTCACCTAATGACAAGTAGTCCATCTAATTCAGAGGAAGGAAGTAATTGAAACGTAGTCATTTATGCAGCAGACTCAGAGGAAATATTGTAAAGTCATTCTTAGCAGTTCTCAAATGTAGTTAGAATATTTTAGCAAGTTCTTTCTGGCTGGAAAAAAATCAGGCCTGTTACAGGAAGTTTTGAAGTTAAAGAGTTGGCCAACTGAAAAATGCAAGGAAACATTGTTAGTTTGGAGGCACCAAATGTTTGCTTCTCATCAATGGATGTTTCTGAGGCCAAGACTGAGATTACTGGCAAATCAGTTTATTCTGAACAGGATTTTTGAGTAATGCCTGCTCAGCTGTTCTGATCAACTTAAACGTGCAGCCTTGTCTGCACATTTAGCTGTTTGGGGAGAATTTTGTATGTTTAGGTGGCTCACAGATTAAAAAAAAAAAAAAAACTTATAATTTTATTGAAAATCTATTTTGTATACATGTATCAAAAAGGAATGTTGTGAAATTTTGAAAACCACACCGTGAGTCGACTTTACTGTACTTGTGCTATATAGCACTTTGAAATGCATTTTCTGAAATAAGTTCTAATATAAAATATATGCATATTTTTTCTGTTAAATTAGTATATATTGCTAGAGCTTATTTTCTTGGTAGAGTTTATTTTCTGAATGTTATTTTCCAGGGGCTTTTCTTTCATTTTATTTTTGTGCTGTTGCAATTTAGAAAAAAACAGATTTAAACAATTATCACTCTGATGACCGAAATCTGGAGGTCTGGACTCTGCTGGTCTTTTGGGCTTTGGACACAATGCTGAGTTCAAACTAGGACTGTGGTTTCCAGCCCCAGATTGATTCTTCTGTCCAACTGTTATTAAACTATGACACAGAAAAACAACAATTCTCTACTTTCAAGGGGCTAGATTTTGCTTTATTATCTATCACTTGTCTTTTTTTCTAGCATTTACTGTGAAGCAAGAATTAGAGATAAGTTTCAGTATTCTTGCATTGCTTACAAAGAGTAATTTGCTGCCATAAACTGAAATTCACTAAGCAGAGATTGTGTTTCCTTGTGAAGTCTTTCCAGCATAAAAAACCCACAAGGTATCCATCATATTGAATAAGTATCTTTCCTTCTTATCGGAATATCCTGGTTATAAATAAGCCATTAAGAAAACTGCTGCAAAGGTGCTGTAAAATATATGACATACTCCTGAAACCAAGCTTCTGTATTACTACTTTATTTGAAATTAACCCATAGTTTCCCATAGCCTTGTTTGTCTCAACACCATGCTGCTTTTGTTCATTTACTCTCTTGTTTTATATGGTTCCTCCAGTATTTATGCAGTATCTTAATATGCTGTTTGCAGGTAACTTAGCTCCTTTGCAGCTCAAAGGTAAGGTTTGTGTAGTTTTCCACTGGTTCAGGAGCCTTGGTACTGTTGAGGGGACAGAATGCCCTGAGGTCCTGATGAAAAAAGTCAGAGGCCAAGGCACTGTCTATGGGGCTGGGCTTGTCCTTAGCAAAAGTGGCCTAAGCTAGAAGTGTTTCTGAATGTAAAAATTTCTATGCAAACTTATTCTAAAATTCCAGTAGACCAAACTAAACACAAGTTTGCTATTTGTGTAAAGACTAAAAAACATTGCTTGATTTAAAGTCCAAAACTCCTGCTTGTCCATCTCCTATCTTGTAACTCCTTGTAGTCAATAGAAGGATTATTTCTATCCTCCTTTGCAAGATAGTTACCTGTTTGCTGTGTAGAATCTGCTGATTTGGGGTAATATTCTTTATCCAGGAAATTAGCAGATCCCAGGGGAGACACTGAGTACTTTTTTAAGCATTAAATGTATAGCAAGTAATTTAGTTAATCATGGGATAAAAGCATAACCACATTACTTTATTTGATCTGTTGTTCTCTGACAGTGTGTCCTGATCATTGTACATTTACATCTGCTGTATCAACAAGTACGTACAAATACAAAATACAAGGACATTTAAAATAAGTATAATTTTTCTTTTTTTTTAAGGACTGATATTTTCCAGGAGTCTCATGTTGTTGAAAGCAGAAAAGAAAGTAAAATGCTATTACATTTTCATATGTAGTCATTGTAGGTTGATGTTGCCTTCACAGGCATTGTCAAGTGCTTAGATTTACTATGCCTGTGTGAGGCATCCATGCTTGCAGATTGAAGATTTCAGTAGCCACCCTCATTCTCAAAAGAAAAGGATTGAACAGAATCATATTTTTATAGCAGGAAAAAATTGCATAAGGAACCGGGAGCCCTGGAAGAGATCCACACCCTTAGGCTACAGCGTGTAAATTGATGTTAGCCCTAATGGGAGTATTTTTCATTTGATATAGCATATGAATATTGCATTACTCACTTGTTTGCAAGCACCACTTGAACACCAAGCTCTCCCCATAAAATGTCTTTTAGAACTTATTTTTGGCAAAACCAGTTAAGACTCCAGAGCAAAACGATAACAGTGTTTGATAAGTTATTTTGATTCATCTTTATAAGCCAAATAGAAACTTGGAGTTCTTCCTAAGGGGGAATGATCATTGCGGATCATAGCTCACCTTCCACAGCAGCTCTGGCTGGTGCAGACTGATGGCAAATGCAGCTGCAGAAGCAAGAGGAAAGCTGTTCTGACCATGTAAGCTGTTGCATGATCAGAAGTCTTGAAGGGAGGTCAATCATCCTGAGTCATTACTGTAACCTGATTAGAGGTCCAAATCTACTTTCATCGAATTTAACTGAGCATTTTGCCACTGATTTTGACAGTCGAGCATTCATACTCTTCTACTGGAGGCTGCATGTCATAATAACATGACACATAAGCACCATTTTATTCCTAGCTAGATGATGCAATACATTATGAGGGTCACTCCCAAATATACGGTTCCCAAAATAAATTATGCATGGGGGTTAGCTAGGCAGTATTAATTGGATAGCTTCTGGCTTTCACCTCAGAAATATTTGCTTCTCTCTAGAGGATGATGGTTAGTGTGAAAGTGCCCTTGCAAAATAAAACCCCAGAGCATTTTGTACCTGTTACTTCAGCCACTTAGAAGTTGTCACTCTCAGGCTGGTGTATTGCAGCTTTTCAACAACCAAAGCAGCACTTTTAAATAGTTTAGGAAATCAAGCAAGAAACATCATGCTCCCCTTTCGGCTCCCCAGTCAGGAGAGTATGGAAGGGATGTACTTTCAGGACGGGTTATATTAAGAAGAATGCACTTAATTTGGCATTTGATCAACAGAAATCTTGTCCCTATATCTTTTTGTAACTTGTCATTGTTTCTCTAAATTGTTGTTGCTATTACTGTTTCCTGAATTTCACATAATATTAAAAAATTGGCACCTTCATTCTCATGTCCTTATTTTGCAACATTTTATCATTCTTAATGAAGGTGGCATAGGTCCTATTCATAGACAACCATAGGAAATGACAAAGGTTTTGATCCAAGGATGGCTTGAACCACTCCCCCTTAATTTCCTAAATTTGATGAGACCATATCATAAAGTCTACAGTGTGTTTGGGGAAGAACTGTTGTTTTATTGCACTGATTTGATTACTTTGTTCATTTTAAAGGACAGACCAGTTCCACAGCGTATTGGAGAGTATGTGAAGAAGTTGTTCTATAACAGATGATATTTCAGTTCATTATGGGGCAAGCATTCAATAATTAATAGCTACTTCAAGTGCCCACAATATATTTTAATCATGATTGGATTCAATTACAAGAGACATAAAGGGGATTATTATACTTTTTCTTCCCCTAATGGTATAATGAAGTGGAGGCAGTTGGGATCTATAAATATTGGAGAACAGTCAAGTTGCTACATGTATAACAGGAACTGCTTTTCCAGGTGTCTGGATGTGTAGTGTCTTCCTTCTGCTTGAGAGATGACTGCAACCAGGAACTGGTGAGAATAGCTTGATTAACATGGTGTGACTGCTTCTGATCCAGTAGAAGCAAAGAGAGTTTCTCTTGGCAGCATATTTGAGTGCCATGTTCCAGCAGTAACTAGATATTTCATGCTGATGTGGTATGTATCTTTCATCATGACACTGGACAGCTGCATTGCAGACTTCATTGCAAATTGCAGACACGATTGGGAGGAGTGTGACTTGTGAGGGGACAGTTTTGTCCATTGCTCTGGGCAGGAGAATTTCAGCTGTGAGGTTTACCCCTTCTGAAATTGACCAGAGGCCTGGTAGAAAGATGAGGAGACCCAAGGAGCTGGATTCCCAGCAGGACTGTGTCCTAAAGCTGCCATGCCAGCTGCTAGAGAGAAATGTATTCTTAGGAGAAGAGGAATCCTGCTTCACCTGGGTAAGACTGTGTCCTCAGGATTAGTACCTTTGGATTCTTAATGGTCAGACAGCAGGGCCAGATGAAGTGGTAACAACTGACATCAGTAGAAGAAGACTGAATGTTTCTGTGCCCAGCAACCAAAGAATACGGACACTGTGAGTTGCCTTTCAAAACAGCTGATGGTTTGTCATTGCTGTGTCAGTTGTACCTGTCCAGTCCCACCCCACTGCCAGTCAAGAGATCGAGAGTCACAGGAAAGTAAGGTCCAAGCAGAAGTGGATGATACTTACTGCAGGCAGACTGGACTGAAGAAGGTAAGAGTGGCCTTCTATGTAAGTGCTACAGGTTGGCAAAAACAGGGTGGAAGAGTTGTGAATGTGTGGGTGATTACAGACTATGGGGTGGTACACAGTGTATTAAGATTTTTTTTTCTTTTAATAAAGTCAATCTACATTCAGCATTCATTAGCTCATCTCCTGGGAGAGGAGTCCTTCATTTGCCTTTTGTCTTTCTTCTCATACACATTTTGTAGATAGCAGTCACTTTTGTAAACATGTCATTAATTTCTTGTCTTTTTTGCTTCTTTTTTTCTACCAGATCCCATTGGCCGTAAATTGATAATTTTGCCCACCAGCCACTTTGTAGATACGTTTTTAAATTCTGAAAGAAGGAAAACTTGCAGTGAGGTTTTTTTCGGTTAAACCTTTGAAATACAATGTAGCTATTCTTCCCTCTGATGAATAATATTGCTTTCAGCATCATGAAAATAGTGAATGGAAAACCAAATGTGCTCTAAAGAAGTTGAAGCTTTTTTTTAAGGGCTACTGCCCAAGTATGTCATCCAACAGAGGAAAGTTGGTAGCTGCATTGTTTTTTTGTACGACAGCTACCCAGACGGTGATGTGATACCTTTTATTGGGCTAACCAAAGTTAAAATTAGAACTGAGCAAATAAATCCCAATGAGTAACAGAGTTTGTACATTTAACCTTTCTTGCTTCTCATTAAGATCAACTTTTTCAAACCTGGCCACTGATTTTTGGCTTCCAGTTTACAGCATGCTGAGAGGACTTAATTGCTAAGCCTGGTAAGCTTCCCACCTTCAGCTTTTCAGTTTTGATTGTGCAAAAACTAACAGGCACAAAGTCTGCTCTTCCTTGTTCACAATTATGGCCTTCATTGGCCAGAAAAACAGTTTCTCCAAATGTTCTTCCACACCTTTGTCATTTGGAAGTAGGCAATAGACAAATCTGAACTCTGAGTGTTTAGCTGAGTTAGGCTTCCTAGGTCTCAAACCAGCAGGCAACTCGATCCCTCTGCAGCCAAGCTGGGAGGTGAGTCTGGGCATTTACTGTGTGTTTGTTTCTTTGGGTTGCTATAGTAGAGCTTGGGGAGGCTTTGTGATAACACTGATGGAAACCTGCATGCACTGTGACGTTTTGCATAAAGGATTGTTACATAATCACTTCCATGTTGACCTCTGTTGGAAGCTCGTTCTTCTCTTGCTCTCTCCCTGGTCACTGCCTTGATACTGTAAATTTGCAGGTGCTTCCCCAGCCGCCAAATTTAAACACATTTTTTTTCCTTTTCTGAAGGAATATATTCCTCCTCTGACTTTTACCCCTGTCCATAACTACCTCTCCAAGAGCAGCAGTGCAGTACTGTAGGTGATGTGAGTGGCACAGTAGAGGTAAGGAGCTCAAACCACCTGTGAGCAGCCAAGTTGTGCAACTCTCACTGATTCAGCATCCAGCGGGTGTGGTGGAGCAGTTTCCAAAATGGTAAAGTTACTCACCAGAGGACATTTTTGTTCAGAAAAAAACAAAACAAAGCAAAATAAAAAACCCAAAACAGCCAGAAGGCATAAGCAAAACAAGCACCCTTCTGATTCTTCATTTCTTGTGCCTGCTTTGCTGTTGCTTGAGGCTTGACTGCTAGTCATGTCACTCTGTGGTGAGACGACTGTGGGCTTGGCTCTCAGCTAGGACAAACCAAAACCAGTTTTGGTTGAGTTGAGGCTCTGACAGCATTCCTGGGAAGCTTCAGAGCAATGCAATAGCCCTTTTTCCCTTCACTCTACCTCTCCAAAAGTGCCCAGCCTCCTCTGCTCCTGAATAGGGCAGAAGTGAGGATGCTCCATTTTACTTCTCAAGGTTAAACCTGCTCCAGCAGGTGACTCCAGCAGAGGCTGCAACTGCAGTTGGGCTGTGCCAGCATTCCTCAAGACTTGTCACGGATTCCCCCAGCTCTGTGCCTCTGTCTGGTTCATATCAGAGGTGTCATCTGGCTCCCCTCTTTGTAAACTGTAGTGCTTAGAAAATACTCATAAACCAGCAGAATAGGTTTTTGCTTTTCCCTACAGGCTCCCATGTTTCTCCTTGTCTTTACTGCACCCACAGGGATACCTGTGGTTAATGTACCCCACTGTCTCTGCTAGGCTTGGCTCAGTCGCTGTCCTTTCACTTGCTAAGGCCTGCATAACCAAAATTGATAATTTAGATTGTGCTGATTTTTTTTAGATACCCCAATTAAACTTGAGGCCAGTGGCTCAGTCTGGGAACCCAGAAAGTGAGACTCCAGATTTGGAGAATTTGGTTGTGGGTGAATGGAGCTATTGTTCGTCTTTCCCCATGCTCATACCTTTGCAATCTGGCAGGATTCTGCTACTTGTGAAAAAATACTTAGTTTGCACTACACCTCTTCTAGGAGGAAACAAAGTATAGCTTCCAGAGCTGTCTTTTTTTCCCCGTTTCTTCTAGTTTGCATCATTTAAATTCAAACTGTCTTCTCTAATCCTTTTCTGCACTTGGGCCAGCAGCCCAGAGCCTGTGAAAGTATGTTTGTCTTATCCTCTCTGTGCTCTGCAGAATCAGCTTTGCAAACCACAGAGACTATTTTAAAATAAATGGCCATTTTTTGAAATCCTATCATTATAAAGCCAAGACTTGATTGTTGTCCTCTGCGTGCTTCATAGCAGCAAAATTCCTGCATTTTGGGAATTTTGTTGTCTATTCATCCAGTTGGAGCGAATCCAAAAGTAAAAGCGTGGAACAGTTGTGAGTGCTGGCTAATGCTCACAATGTTACTTTATCTAATAGATGTCCTGTATTTTAATTTTGTGTAATGCTCAGATGTCATTTCATCATCATCATTTGGAGTGTGGGGATGATTTGTTATTTTTAAATGAAGATGCACAGAAATGATCTTTAAGAAAACCAGTTCCTTTCATTACTCTGGTACAGTGAAACTGAAAGCATTTCCACTGCAGGGCAGTGAAACCCTCTGTGATTTATTGTTATTATTATTGTGTTCAGTGATTTATTATTTGATATTTTTCTTCCTTAATAGGGACATTTATGAATGTAGACAAATGCTTCAAAACAAGTCCATCTAAGAAACTATGAAATCTAAGAAATATCATCCTCAATAATCTCTTAGAAAGAGAGGGATCTCCACCCTGTAGGTTCTCTGTGCTGTGTGTGACCCAAGTGAGCCCATCCAAGCCAGTGGGCAGCCAAGTCATGCAGATTGCATGGTGTACTCTGTAAGTACAGGGGTGATGTGACACCTTTTCTCTGAAGGTGTCCAGTTGGACTTAGGGGTTTCTTTCCATCTGGCTTCCATGAAACCATTGGCTCCCAAGGAAATCCTGGGAGATCCTACACACTCAGAGCCACTTGGCTGAGTTTGTGGATTAATTTAGGTCTAGCACCAATTTCAGTGCAAGGTCTAACTAAATGAGGTAGGGTCTCATTGGCTTCTTGTGGGATGCCCAGACATCTGCCTGGCCTGGAGACGTGACTGTGTGTGCTCAGCACTCAGTGCTGGTGTTGTCACAGGGCTGTGGACACCAATTCCACCTCCTGGGGACTGCAGGAGGAGAAGAGACCTGTTCCTTGTGTAACCCAACAAAGAATGAACCTGAACACAGGGGCACCCTGGCACTGTGATCACCCCACTTTTGAACAGTGTTATCCTGCCTTCCTCTAAGGATCTGCTGCAAAGAGAACTTAGGAAGGGCCTTTTGCCCATGATGTGACTGTTCTTGTTGGCCTCATTAGGGCTACTCTGATGTGTGATAAATGGTGAGCAGTTCCAAAGTACTTCTGGTACTGCAATCTTCTGTTGGTTTAATAATAGCTATCTTATTTATTATCTGACTTCCATACTGGTACAAATTACACTACAGCTATCCAGACTGGCTAGAGTTTTATAAAAACCTAAGAATAGCAAGGCAAATTTGATAAAAACCTAACAATGTTAAAATCAGTTAGAATTTTGTGGTAGAGAGGTTGATTTTAAAATCAGCTTAATTGGAACCCTATACCCACAAATTCTGTTCTGAAAATAGTTTATTACCAACTGGCCTCTTACAAGACATCTTTTTGTATTTCAGCATACTTGCCAGCCACTACCTTGAAACTTCAGAGCCTATGTTTAAAAATGTCTGAAATAAATAGCATGCACCACATGTAAATCCATATTTAAAATTCTGTGAAGCTATGAAATTGTTGATTAATTGCTTTATTTGGTCACAAATAACACATCTGACTTGCTTGGGTTTAACCTGCTAATATATACCACACCTGTGACTAAAACTTCCCTGAAGTAAATACTGTTCCTTGTCTCTGTTCACGTGATGCTTCTAAATGATGTATTTAGAGAACCACTGTCAGAGAACTTTGGGAGTTGGCAGGAACTCCCTGCAGATCTCTGTAATCACACCAAAAGCCCACCTCTGGCACATTTAATGATGCTCGCATCTCCCCCTGAAACAGCCTAAGATAGATGAGAGGCAAGTAGATGAATTGCACTGCATTCTAGAAGAAATTTTTTTTCTCTTGGTGTGTGTGGGTTTTTTTGGTGAATGTCTGAGATTAACCTGTCTGGGGTGAATTGGTAGCAAAATGAGTTGGGTTTTTAACAAATTTCTACTTCATTGTTGCTAACATACTTGCTTCTTTTGGTTTGTTTTGTTTTTTTTTTTGTGTACTCTTGTATACTTTTGAATTTAAACACATGCAGAATAGCAATGGCTTAATTAGTTAGTTGCATTGGTGAGCAGTTCAGTATAATTTTTAAATCTTGTAGTATTGCTTCTTTAATGGTTATGTTACTCACTATGAAAGTGCTTAACTAGCAGAAGTTCCTACAGATCAGTGCAGGATTACCCTGATTTGCTCATGTATATTATCTGAACATATCCTGATGGTTGGAGCTGAAAAAGGCTGCTTATGGTTGTCAGTTTTATTGGTCTCTATACGTGTGGTACTGCCAGTCAGGTATTACTGCTAAGTGAGAGTGCTTCATTTCGACCAAAAGCCAAGAAGAAATAGAAATTCCTACACCATCTGTAATGTTACACAGCCAGTTTTCTTAAGGAAAACCAAAACAGAACAAAACACTAAATTGCTTAAGCTGTGTATCTGGAAAATAACAATAATAGGGAATCTTTGTAAAACTATATTTCGTTTTGTTTTCAGATAAAATAGGGTCTGTTATACTAATTGCAGGGACAGTAAAAGCAAATGTCCCGTACAGCCAAAGCCAGATGAGTCAAAAAGAGAAAGCACATTCTGAGAACAAACCAAGAGAGCATTTCGCATTCGCACAGATGGATTAGATCGCTATAACCAGATCTGTGGTTCAGGTTGACTCTGGGAGCAGCTCCATCCAGCCCATCCCTGCTCGCTGGCTGCCGGGCTCTGCTCTCCCAACACCGCCACCTGCCAGCAGCTGCCCCTCATAGCTTCTTTTTCGTTTTTATTTTTCCTTTCCTCCTCGTTTCATTTTTTAAAGTTTTTTTTCCCCTTCCCCCCTGCCCCCCCCCCCCTTTTTTTTTTGGTTTTTTTTTTTGTTTTGTTTTGTTTTTCCCCTCATTTCTTTGCTTACCGTTGTTGACAAGCTGTAACTTTTTACTATAGATGACTTAAAATTAATGGCCATTAGTCTCCTCTCACTCGACTGTGAATGAGGGCACCCATGTGAAAGAGAAGAGGCTTCAAATTGATATATTTCATTCCACAACCTCATCTCAGAGCTTTTTAAGCCTTGTCATTAAAAAAAAAGAAAAACAACAACAAAAAAAAAAAACCAACAACAATAAAACAAAACAATCAATCAAACAAAAAAAACCACCAAAACCAACCAAACAAAAAACCAACTAAAAACCAAAAGCCTGAGAGAAAATCTGCTGTAAAACAGGAAGAGCAGCAGGAGGAATGAACTCGGGAGGTAGTGTCTCAGGAGCCGAAGTGATGAGCTTACAGGATGTGTGCCATCAGAAACTTGTCTTTTAGGAAAGTGTCAGCCTTTGCCCTCTCTGTGCCTGGTAGGGTAGGGGCAGCTTTTGAGCTGGATCCTGCCTGAAGGGTAAAATCTGTCAAAATAAGCTTGTTTTTTCTTTTGCAGGGGCAGGGTGTGGGTTCAAGAATCTCTGCATGCAGAGCCACTCTCTCTGGTGCAGAAAAGGTTCATCCTCATCTGCAGTCATCAATCTCCCATTTTATAAAATGTCTCTAGAACACTCCTTGTTTGTTGCACTTATTAGCTAGTATAGCAGCTGGTCAAAATGCAGGTTTTGGTTTGTCTCACAAAGTGAAAACAAAGAAGTACCTCATGTATATCACTCTTCATGTGATTTCATTAGCTCTTATCCTTTATCAGACACAGCAGATGTTCAAGGGTAAACCTAAGACAAAAACACATAACTCACACAGAATAATTTTTATTATCTCTGGAAGACATGCTATTTACAGCAGCAAAGTAACAAAAAGGAACATGAGCCTATATGCCACTGTTCAGTTTGCTTGGCCTGTGGGCTCTTGAATAGCTTCTGCTGGGAATCCCATAGTTAAGATAGCATCTGCACTTCTGTTATAATTTACCTTTTTCTTGTAGTTTTAGCATATATGATATGGGCTACTACATCAGTCCATTGTCCCTATGTTGGAGTGATATTTTCTGCCACATACAGATATTTTTCAGTTTGAGTTACTGATGGCATTTACATCCAGTTTAGCGTGTGCTCTGTTTGTTTGGTTTGCATTTGTACAAATACAGATGATGAGGATCATTTTGAAGACTTTCAATGAGAAGCTCCCTTTTGTAAGGCTAGGTTTTTTAAGTTCTTAGAAAGTGTAATTTAAACAATAGAAGTATGCAAGTTTGACTGTGCCAGGACATTCTCTGTTAATAAACTTTTTAAATGTTACTCATTATCTTTATCTTGCCACAAATAAATTAAATGCTTTGCATTTTTCAGGGGTTTATGGAAAACTGTCAAAATGATGAGTTATTTGATAAAATTTATAAACATTTATACAAGTAAGCCTCACTGTAACATTTAGATACTTTATTGTACTTCCCTTTTATTTAAGCACTTTGATCAGATGCCATTTTTAATCCTGTTACAGTTTCAAAACCTCTCAGTGCAGTCTCCAGGCCTCACTTATATCCACTCAGTTTTCTGAATACTTTGCAGTTGGGAACCTTTGTGAGGAGCACCTTGTCGATATACTCAGGTCAGTCTTGAGGTTTATTAATGTTAATCTCCTGGAGGAAAGAAGTCCATACAAGAAATACTGCTGGCTCACACTGGTGGGTATTCTTCCCTTTAAAACACAATTAAGCAGAGAAACAAACGAGCATGCCTAAGCATTGTCCATCGTGATCCTGTGAATTCCTACTGAGCTTCCCAATTGCTGTGTGCTGATGCACAACGATAATAAAATACTTTCCCAAATTACAGGCCTCTCTCTGCAAGAATTTGCAGGGCTGAAGCTTATTAGGCTCATGCCTGCAACTACAGCAGATGTGTCTGACCTTCTTTTTGATTATCTAAGTTACTGGAATTCGAATTCTGTAGCAGAATGTTAATAGCAATAGAAATGTGTGAGCAAACCACCTTCAGTGCTTCGTGAATGCAGAGTCCTGGAGCAAAACTGAACTGGAAGCAAAGACTTGTACCAATTTGCACACTCTTTAAAACAGTGTTTCTTCTTTATTTCGAGATGTCTCGTAAATACAAATAAACTGTGTTAAAATAATGCATAGCAACATAAAAGTATTAAAAGCAGGGAGACTTCCAGTGGTGAAGTAAACATGTTCCTATGTAGCATGTTTATTGCATGCTTTTTTGCCTGGAAGACCTATGCCATATATCTAGAAGAGTGAATTTCTCAAGCAAGAGATAATACATGTGAATTCTAGAGATTCAGTGCCTTCTTCTGCTTCTGGAAGAATTCTCTAGCCCTATTAAGAATTTTGACTAGCAATTCAAGCAATTTTGACTTCTCAGTAAACATAATCATGAAGAAAGATGTGAATGTGATCACTGTCTTTTTCACTGTTACTATTATTAACCATTTTTTTTTTTTTTTTTTAGGTGGGTGCTCAATTGAACCTTTTTTATAACCAGCTAATGGCTGACATTGTTTTGTAATTGGCTGACCACTGGGAAAACATGAGAGAGAGCTGAATTATACACAAAACGTTTGTGAACAGCTACCTCTGTAAAGCTGGATGAGCCCAGGCTGACCAGTAAACAGAACTAATGAACATATCCTTTAAGTAACAATGGATACCATGTAAAGCTTATACACAAGAGGTAAGGTTTTTGATGACATGACTTCTGCCTTAACTGCTGGCATATGACAAAGTCTGTGTGAATATCTGACAGCAGGACACAGTTTTAGTGTAACCCACTGATTTTGCTAAAATCACCACAGCCTTGATTGTTGCTTGGGGAAATAAGTACCCCTTCAAACAGGGATGCAAAAGGGAAAAAAACCCTTGAAACTGCAGAATTACCACCAGATAGGATGCTGACCTCTGATAAGGTAGACTTTGGGATATAGGGTAAGGGAAAGGTAAAAAGCTAAGAGAAGCACCACACCTGTAGCACTGAGTGGGTGAAATTACAGTGGAAGGATTAAGATGGCATATTTCTGTTCCAGGCTGAGTTCCACTTCATGAGAGATTTAAATGAGGGGCTGATTTTCCTCTGTGACTTGTCACCATTACCAGTATCAGGAGGAAACAGAGGTTGCTGCTAACAATGAGCATCTCCCCTCTTCCCTGATGAAAGAGAAGATAGGAGGCCAGGGCATCAGGAAACTCAGAGTAGCACCAGCCATAAGCAGGCTCTTCTTCTGAGCAGCTCCCAGGCTGTGCAGTGTGGTGTAGGCATGGTCTGGGGAGGCTCAGGGTCCCATTTCAGCAGTTGTTTCAAGCAAGGAAGATGAGCAAATTCCAAACTCTGGTGCTACCACAAAAGAGGTATGCAGAGCCAGTGACCTCACCCCACGGACAATATTTTCATGCCACAAATGCTGTTTCAGAGGTAAGTTTTAGGCCTAATCAGTGTGTGGAAGATGCTTTAGTTATGGTCACATTTTATATGTATTTTTTTTTTGCATAGGAAATGTACGAATGTGTAACAAATCTGTGAACATTGCTCCATAACTGCCCTGCCTTAGGTGTGATTTCATTATGTGTTCTTCTTAATTGAATGGGTTATGGCTGTGACTGAGTGAGAGGTTCAGTTGCTGCAGCCTCTTCATTTTATAAAGGAGATGAAACTTCTTGTGTTTTCAGAGTATTTTAGCAATTTCCCTGCTGTCATGTGGATGCCTGAACTGTTACTTGATGCCTTCATTGTGATTTGTATGCTTTTCACACCGACTGATGTTAATATTTAATGAATTTTAGACCATCATGAAGAGAAGATTCAATGCACACAATGATATAAGTACTCTCCAGTGGTAGTTGTCACTTGAGAAATTATTAGGGTAGATTTTTTTTTTTTTCCTATGGCTGTTCCATTAGAAGGGCTGAGGCTGCCCTGGAATTAAAAAACGGAAATGTAGCCACTGCTTGCAGATAGAGAAGTAAGAAAAAGCCAGCTTGGCAAGAGATTCGGTAAATCTTTCCAATGGAAAAAACATTCAGAAATGTGAAAATCTCTTCTGTAGTAGTGTGTAATAATATGTACCTCTACGGGCTCATCTGTGTTTAAAATGCAGTGAGTCGTGAAAGCTACATTTCCCAGAAAAAAATACGTCCAGGTCATACACGTTATATTTATGTACTGAGTTTGTTAAGTATTCAATACAATGTGGAGCAAATTTTCTGCCCTGTTTGTATTTTTAGGGAATGGAAACCTCTTTTAATGGCATATAAATTATCAATTTGCCTTTGCAGCTTCAACCTGTACAGACTGAGATTACAAAATAAGAAAAAAAGTAAGCTTTCTTTTCCCATAGAGAGGGATTTTACTAGTGGTCTCTACAAATTTCTGGTTATCAGTTTTCAATAATCCTTGTCATGGGTGTGATTTTAGCTTTTAGGTTCGCTTCCTACCTTATAGGAAAAATTGTGATGGAAATGAGGTGTACATCATATCTTAATTTTGAGGACAAGCAAAAGGCTTTCAGAGGTCTTGGCTTGGGGTTTTAGTCTTAAAATGAACATGCCAATCTAATTGTCTTGCATCTTGCTGGCAAGCACATTTTTTTTCAAAATAGTCCTGTGAGTACCAGCCTGTGATACACGTGATTTGCCACTGCTGTAAGTTTTTTTTTGAAAAGCAGCTCACATCCACCCTCCAAAGAAAGAAAAAGGGTCTGAAAACATTTTTCAATTTTTTGTCAGACTGATTTATTTCAGAGAGCATTCTTGTCCCCAAATGAAACATTCCAGTTTGAAGGAAAACGATTTGTAAAATAGGCTTGGGAATCTCTGTCACAGAAAAACCTCCTTGTCAAACAAGTGTCATCCCATCCAAGTCATATGTACATGGCATAGTGCAAAAGCTTGGTTTTGGAGTTGTCTGTTGTAGCTAATATCATCTGTGGTTATGCCTAAGATAGCCTGGACCAAGGATAGCCTGAACCTGGGAAGGGAAAGTGTTAAGGAAGAGCTGGAAAGGCTACAGCCCACCGGGGAGAGATGGACCGAGGGACCATCAAGGCAGGTCAGTCTCCGGGAGGGAGAGCACGACCCAGTAGCTGTCACCCCGTAGCTCCCCAGCCCTCAGAGGCGAGAGGGGGCGGGGGGGAGGTGGAAGGACCCCAAACCCCCCCAAGCGCCGGGCTGCCCCGATGCGGAGAGGCAGCCCCGGAGCTGGGCGGGGAGGGTCGGAGAAAGCCCATTCGGGGGGCAGCGGCCCCGGGAAGCCGCGGGCTCCGGCTGCGGGAGTTTGCGCTGCGGCTGCTGCGAGAGAGGGGGCAGCACAGGGGCCGGAGGGGGGGCGGGAGGGGATCTCGGCGGCCCCGGGCGAACGGGCGGGCAGCCGGGGAGCGGAGTCCCGCCGCCGATTTACCCGCTGGCAGCCTCCGGGTCCCGTCCCCCCCACAGCCCCGCTCCCTCCCGCTCTTCCCTCCTTCCTTTCCCCTGCTCCCTCTGACTGCCGGTAAACCCTGCCCGCAAGCACCAGTGGCACTGACACGAACCGGGCTGCGGAGCCCGGGACCAGCCCGCCGGAGGCAGCGGGCGCCGCCGCTCCCTGCCCAGGTACCGGGGTTTGCGCCGCTCCGGACCTGTCCGAGGATCCACGTTTCCTCCCCTTCTACTCCTCTTTTACCTTTTCCTCTTCTTCCTCTTTGCGTCTCGTCTACTCGATCCTCTCCCTTTCCCCCCGTCCCACCCGCCGAGCGGCCGCAGCCCCCCGACGCCGCGGCCGGCCCGGGCGGTGCTCGTCGGGGCCGGGGGAGGGAGTGGCCGGGCATCTCCCGGCAGGGAAACGGGGTCTGGGGCTGGCAGCCTGTCTGTGCGTCTGTGTGCCGGGGGGGAGGGAGGCATGGGGGCCGGGGGGTGCCGGAGGAGGGACTATGGGGAGAGGAAGGTATAAGAAGGGATGCGGGCAGGGGAGGGGGGGATGATGGAAAGAGGGGGTGCGGGGCCGAGGGGCAGGCGCTGACAGCTGCTTTCCCCGCACCCACAGTCCCCTCCCCCGGTGCCGCCGTGGGGTGGGACTCCCCGGCGGGCCACTGTCTCCGGTCCTGCTCCCCACCCCCCTGCAGCCGCCTGGCGCCGGGGGTCGGTGCTGGAGGGGGGGGCGGTCGGGCTCCGCCACCCGACGGAGCGTCCCGGAGGCTGCCCCGCAGCCGGCAACCAGCGGCACCCCCGGGACGATGCCCCGGCTCGGCTCGGGCTGGCCGGCGGCGCCGCGCCTCGTCCTCCTGGGTGCCCTCTGCCTCCCCGGGGCGCTGGCCTCCTCCCTGCTCACAGGTAAGGGGGGCAGGGGGCGGGGGGGCTCGGAGCGGGCTCGAAGGCTGCGCAGTGCCCACCTGCCGCCGGGACACGCCGTCGGGCGCAGGGCTGCCTGGCATAGCTCAGGAAGGGCGGACGGTGGGAGGTGTAAGTGCGTGGTTTGGTGCAGGTGAACACAAGAACCATAACCCCTCGCTCCCCCCCCCCCCCCCTTTTTTTTTTTTTTTTTTTTTTTTTTGGTTATTTTGGTTTTTTTTCCTTTTACCCTGCTTCCCCTTGAGAGTTGTATTTTCCTGCCTTCTGGGGCATGGAGGGAAATGCTGAATCAATTTCTAGTGCAAGTGAGGAGCCATTAGATTTCGAGAAGCGATTCCAACATGACACAATCCCGGCTAATCAGCGCGAGAGCCATAAAGGGATTTCTAACTTGATTCCGTTTGACAGTCAGCCTGCTAATTTTGACTCATTTGCCAATTGGCTGTCGTGCATTAAAAGATTGCTTGGTTTAGAGCTCATGCTTTACTACTGGTCCAAGTTCTCGGAGCATAATGGACAGCTTTCTGCTGATTTCAGTGAGCTCTGGATCTATCATTAGAGAAGTATCCTGCTTTGCATGGAGTACTCATTATTCTCCACACGTCATCTGAGAAGAGAAAAAGCGTCCTTCTTTGCTATAACTGGGGCACAAAGAAAGTCTAGGTTTGTGCAGCAATAAAAGGCCAGTCATTTCCCAGTTCCCTTTGGAATCTCACAGAAACGCTGACCATCCTTGCCTATATAAAGTGGGCAAATTAAGGCAAGATTTAAAACTGAAGGCTAGTTATGGAGCAGGGGTTAAATGTGAGTGGGACAAAGACAGTTTCCAAAACCATCTAGGGTCCCTGAAATATGTCAGTGTTTTAAAATTTGTATTTCTATTTCAGGATCCGTTGCAAAATGTGAAAATGAAGGGGAAATTCTGCAGATACCGTTTATCACAGACAACCCTTGTATAATGTGTGTTTGCCTGGTAAGTTTGGATTTCAGATAGTAAGAACATTCAGGCCTGTACTAAAAGTAACTGCTCAGAGAGGGGGATATTTCACATTATCAAATCTCGGGTCCCTCTGTTGCCTTTGTGTAACGCAAGGTTATCTCAGAGCTGAGCTAATGGAAAGTAATCCAATCCATGATCTGGCAACAATTTCTTCCACTTGAAAACTCTCGGGCACAAAGTTGTACATGACTTTAATATGACACTGTGAAACTGCATTTACCGTGTGAATTTGGAGGGAGAACTGTTTCCCCAAAGCCAGGCTTGTGCTCAGGGGTCTTTGCGTGTATCTCAGCAGAGAGAGTGGAAGGCAGGGTTTGGAAATGCTGCCTCTTCGAGGTCCCACGTGCTTGGTTTCACACCCCAGTGGCTGAGGAGCTGCACAGGGGTGCAAGGTGAAGGCTGCGCCGTGACTGTACAGGCTGTAATAAGACGACTGTGAAAGCACAAGCGATGCTTTCATCTGAGTGCTTTGTTCCAGGGATGACACCGCCTGCTGTGCTGGGAATTCAGTGGTTAATAATGTTAACACATTTTGGGGAGAAACATTGCCTTTCCTTGTAACTCTGCTTCTGAGTTAAGCGTTTTTGGGAGCGATTCAGCTGGACAAGCCAAGACTTAGGAGGTATTGAAAAACAGTTGTTCTAAATAAAACTCCCTACAATATATTTAAAAGAAAGTCATAAACCTTAATTTGCTGTTGAATGCAAGGAAAAGTATAGACCAGAAAGCACCGTGTTTTACATTTTGGAAGTTACAGAATAGCTGAATGTAAGGAATGTGTTCTACTTTAGGACTGAAATATCAAGACACCTCTGCTCCGTCCCACTGTTCTATTATTTCTATTAATATTATCAGCACTAGGCAGCATTATTATAACTCTTTAAAGGACTTAAATAATTGTTTCAGACTGCCTTTTAGAAGGCACAGTTGGCAACTGTAGGAACCTGATCTTGAGCCCCCCTGAGGGTGTTGTATATCGCTGCACTGAGTTCAACAGGTTTTAAGTGAGATTCAGTGATAACTTTTTAGCTAATAGTGATAAAGAGTAAGTTATTGATTCTTCTGAGTAGAGGGCATGGGGAAAGGAGGGGCATGGGATGTGGTAAGTAAAGAAATGAAAGGGAAAGCAAAAAAAAGAGATGAAGCTGTGTTTTATCGTGGATCACCTTCCCAAATATGTCTGCCACCACTCTTGCTAATGGAAGCTGGTGTTAACCAGCGAGGAAGCAATTTATCTGGGAAGGAGCAGAAGTTCAGTCTTGGGCATCAGGGCAATAATGCATCAGGGTAAAATACTTGTCTTTATAGATCTCTCTAGACCTTGGCTTTATTAAATCAATGAGCACCCTTTTAATGCATGAACTGCAAAACACATTGGATGTAAGAACTCTAAATCTATACAGTTTGCAGAGCATACTTGAGTGGAATGGTAACTGAGGGCATTTGGCTCCTTTCTGTGCAAGGAGGGCACTATGTTTTATTAAGAATATGGATGCCTAGTGAGTTACCAGTGTTACCTGCACCAGATATGCTCTGTTTAATTTCTGCCAAGGTACGAATTCAGTCTCTGTTTCTTGCATTGGAAGCTGTGAGACCTGGTAGAGGAGAAGGAAACCAGTCTGCAGATACTGACTTTAATACTATGCAGCATCTGAAGCCATGACTTACTGGGCAGCTGGCTGCTGAAATCTTTGTTCAGGCCTGCCACAAGGGAAAAGATCAATTTTAAGAGGTCTGGGGAGAACAGAAACAAAAGAAGCAATGTGGTGATTTGTGACCAGGAGGGAGGAGTACACCAGGTGTCCTAACTGTAAATATTGATTAGTCTAATAATGATTCAGTGAGGAACTTTCTCTGGAAGACTGGTCATACTTTTCAAAGGTAAATCTAATGGATGCTCATATCACAAGGAGTGAGCAAGTAAAAAGAGAGCTTAATCAGCTGTTCTAGGAAGGAAGCAATTGCTGTCCAGGAGAGAACAGGAAATTCAACAGAAGGCATTTGTGTTAAAAACACCAGTAGTGTAAGTAACTGAAACACTGGATTGGATCATGGCAGCTCTCCCCTAGAGGTGATACATTTCTGTGACTGCAGCTGCCCTAAGTAACTGCACAAGTTATTGAAATCTGAATGGCTCTGGGAAACAGAGGAATGTCAAAATAACATCCTTGCAGGACTTCCCTATCTCATAAATGAGAGAAGTAAAAACGGAAATGATGGAACTGAATCATAAAAGGTTTGACAGAACTGACTATGCAGGTTCTGTCCTGCAAAGCATGGGGATGCACCCTAGTGAGGAAGAAACAGGCAGGCAGCACAGGTGAAGCAGTCTCCAGCTTTCTCTTTACAGGCTAAATTAGTTGGGAGGGCAAAGCAAGGGTTAGTCCTCTAAGAACAAATGTAGTGAAAACTGGAAACTCATAGATTATGGGTAAGCTGCAATAATGCAGCAAAGACTGCAAAGAGCAGTTACAAATGCAGTTCCTGATACACCACCGAGAAGTGTTGATAGGAAGATCAAAACCAAAAGCTGTCTTTTCTCATTGACCATCAGAGACAAGGCAGACTGATGTTCACAGTAGGAAGATGAACAGTAAGAAGGCAGGCAGAGTAGGCTTCTGGGGGTGCTGTTTTAAGAAATCCTCTAGCTCCTGTTGTAGAGTTACTGATAACACAGAACCCTGAATCTTGAATACAAAAGGGACACTGGTGGGGAATCTCCTGGAGACAGCCAAATTTAACTACCAAGCAAGACGAGTGCATTCTTAAACATCTGCTGTAATATGTGGAAAGAGAAGTTGTGGTGATACAGGAATTTGGACTAGGGAACATGTGCTGGAGATTTCCTATATAGCAAATAGCAAATAATTAATTTCTGAAGGATTGGCAATGCTTTTCTAATAAAAAAGCACTGCAGCCACCATGAGATAATGCTGGTTTGGACTTCTTTACTTGTCAAAATGAAAAGTGGTGGAGCGCACAGAACACCACTGATGCTGTTCCTTAATACAGGGAAACAGGTAGGACTAAGACCATGTGTGTGTGTAAATGGACATTGTAGCTTTGTATGCAAGAACTGCCAGCCCCTATGGTCATAACAATGGTCATTTTTAACATCTGTAAGAATAATTTCAATGTGAGCTTTTACAATTACAACACTTTAGCAATCATATATCTCTGTCTCTAAGCACTTAATAAACATGGATGAATTTGATCTCCAACAAGCTGGTCATTAATTACAGCAGACTGCAAGAAGTAGCCTTTTTAAATATATTTTTTTAAAGAAAATCATCAAAGAAAGATTGTGGTTTATCCACAAGTAATTTCTTGTAGGACTGTGATGAAAGCTCAGGTCTCATAACTCCTGGTCTAATAGTTTGACTACAAAGCCATCCCTTCTCACTTCATGCACTTTGACTTTACAAGTGGAAGTGGGTGGTATAGTCACAGTATGAATACACTCTTTTTTTATTGTCTCTCTGACAACGGGCAGGCTGCACGGATGCCAGGTTTTTGGTATGTCTGCTCTCCTGAGCCAGTTCTGAGGCCTGGATGGACAAAGGCAAATTAAATCTGACTTTGTGATCCAGAGGTTTTGAGAACTATGATTTATGTCTTGCTGTTGCTATCTGCAAAGTACTGTTAGAGCCAGTGTGCTTTGGTCTTCTGCCCACTTCCACTTCAGATGTTTGTGGTTCCGCATCTCCGAGGAGATACACTGCCTCTGGAAAGCTGCTGTGCCACCCAGCTTTCCATAGGGTTTGAGATACTGGGATAGGGCATGACAGGCTGAAGGCAACTTGAAAGTTCCTGCTTTCTCATGCCTGCTTTCTCACTTGCCTTATATGCTGTTAAACAGAGCAGCTGGAGGAAGCACTGGCATCCTCTGTGTGTAGAGCTAAAGGGTTAAACAGATACACAGAAGCTGCACTGGAAAATTGTTTTTCTTGAAGCTAAGTCATGTAAAAAGTGAAGAGTGGCCCACTTGTGAAGTGGCGTGGCTTAGCATCCATCCCATTTTTTGGGATTTTTTTCAGCTTTTTTGATAGCTGAAGTCTTGGATCAAAAACAACTCTCAGGAGAAGGACTTGGAGGGTGATGGTTGCGGAGAAACTCAGTGTGAGCAGGCAAGATGTGCCTGCAGCCCAGAAAGCAAGCCATGTCCTGGGTTGCATCAAAAGAATCGTGGCCAGCAGGTCAAGGAAGGTGATTCTCCCTCTCTCCCAGTCTCCTGAGACCCCACCGTGTCTAGTTCCTGAGCTGCCAACCTAAGAAGGAGATGTAGCTCTTGGAGTGAGTCCAGAGGAGGGCCATGAAGATGATCTGAGGGCTGGAGCCCCTCTCCTAGGAAGACAGGCTGAGAGAAATGGGGTTGTTCAGCCTGGAAAAGAAGAGGCACCAGAGAAATATTATAGCAGCCTTCCAGCACATGGAAAGGGGTCTACAGGAAAGCTGAGGAGGAGCTTTTTACAGGGGCGTGTAGTGAGAGGACAAGGGGTAATGGCTCTAAACTGGGAGAAGGGATATCTAGCTTAGACATTAGGAGCAAATTCTTCACTAAGGGTGGTAACACATTGGAACAGGTAGCCCAGAGAAGTGTGGAGGCCCCATCCCTGGAAGTGTTCAAGGCCAGGTTGGATGGGGCTTTGAACAAACTGGTCTAGTGGGAGATCATGCAGGGGGGTTGGAACTAAGTGATCTTTAATGTCTCTTCCAACCCTAGCCATTTTATGG
The DNA here is from genome assembly GCF_036169615.1 of Heliangelus exortis. Taxonomy (NCBI): domain Eukaryota; kingdom Metazoa; phylum Chordata; class Aves; order Apodiformes; family Trochilidae; genus Heliangelus; species Heliangelus exortis. The sequence continues at coordinate 49,829,752 of NC_092423.1, read as the reverse complement.
TTCTGTGAAAGGATAGAAAATACTCTAAACTGCAGCCAGCTCTGTGTCAGAAATTCTGGGTGTGATGTGCAGTAACAAGGACTAAGTCAACCAGCTCTGAGAAGAAAAATATTATTGTCAAAAGTAGGGAAACTATTATCTCAAATAATAATGTGGCCCTAGACAGTACAAAAAAAAAAAAAAAAAAAAAAAAAGAAAAAGGGAAGGTTAGAGAATGATTGATTATTTTATGGTTAGTGGTCAATAGTAAGAAAATCTTATGTCCTACTGGTTTCTGAAAATCAAAGTAGTGAAAACGGATTATGAAGTTGACTGTAAAAAGCTTGGGTCTTAAAGAACTTGTCTGAATTGGCAATGGTGATTATAGCTAAAAATATATGATCTTGATGGTATTCAAAATGGAATGATGTTGATTCAGTTTGAGAAATGGATTCTTTTATTTCAGTTATTAAATGCTTTAAGACCACAGGCAATTATAACTGCACTACCTAATGCAAAAATTCTCTTCTAAAAATATTCTCCCACATCTGTGGAAAACTGAGTTTATTTCAATCCACAGGAGCTTTTCACACTCTTTTGTGCAGTTTCAGGAGCCCAAACATATTATGTATGACAGATTCAGACCTATTCTGTAAGTTTTGGACTGTCTGTAGCGCAATATATACTGAGGATTTTATTTTTTTTTTTTTTAAATGTTAGGGAGGAAATGCTATTACCAGAAAATTGGGAGAACTTTTGGTTAGTTTTCTTTTATATGGGTGTCAGCATATAAAATAGGCACGGGATATTTAAGTTCAACTCTGGTACAAGTACGGTAAATGATCAAGTGCAGCAAGAGTTTTTGTTGGTACAGCTTTTTGGCTGGAAGGTATCTAAAACTCAAAATAGAAGTAGGCTCACACCTGATATTATGGCCTTTGCTTTCAAGAAATATATATTTCAGCATACGTGCGGAAAAGACATAAAAATGCTACAGTCCATCGGAAATAGGTGAAATGAGAACCTGTGCATAATTATAGGACTAGAATGTAAAAACCCCCACAGAACTAACTTAGCCTGAATTAAACTTCTCAGTGCTGAGTTTTTTGAAGGTGAGATGAGCTCAGCAGTGACAACGATGACAGGTTCTGGTGCTGGTAGTGGTGGTGAGGAGAGCCATGTCATTTAGTGCTCATTTAACATCAACCCCATGAACCCTGAACACCTTGCCAGAAGCAAGCCAAGATCCAAGAATAACCTGTCCCCTGGCCAATGGTGGATGTAGTTTTAAAATGAATGGTCCGTAAATGCCAGCTGAAAGGGACAGGTGAGAAATCAGGTACTGTAAAGAAAGAGATAAGTATACCATAGCTAATGGTGGCCCTCACAGTGAAAGAGCTTTTTTTTTATTTTTTCAAAACAATGAAGGGTTTTATTTTCAGTGTGTTCTTTGTGGGGAGAAAAGGTATTTTATTATTTTTTTAATTTATTTTTTCAAACTACTTCAGAACAAAACGAGTTGTGTCAAGAAACAGCTGATAAAAGCCAATAGTGAGCTTGACAAACCACACAGTGCCATTTTCCCCACTTTTTCCCTCCCCACTTCCTTCATGCCTGCACCTCAAACTTGCCAGTTGCACCTGAGGATTGGTAATCATATGGCTCAACCTTTTATCACCTAAATCCAGAACAGAAGGAAATAAATGTGAGCCAGAAGGTGAAACCAAGTGTTGGAAACCTGAGAAAAGTTTGGAGACAGGAGCTCAGGAAACTAGAAATCAGAGCTTTGCTTGGCGTAAGTTTTATTCAGCATGAAACATCATTCTGCAGTTTAAATTTCCGCTTTTAAATCCAAATGTGCAATGTAGAATTTGACCTTTGCTCATAAAAAATTATGTTAAATTCGTTGTTATAAGATCGGGTGTTCTACCTAGCTTGAACTGACAGGAGTGAAACTGAGTGCAAGCAAACCTAAAAATGGAAGAAATAGCCTCTGGCCTTGGTCCACTCTACATCTCCCTCCTCCTCTACATTTCTCCCCCCTGAAATGGACCCCCATTTTCTCTCTACAGGCTAAAGCAAGAGAAATGCTAGATTTGTCCAGGTTCTTTACCTTCTTGTGTAGTTGGTTTCTGTGGCACAGTACACAAGTTGAAAGCTCACAGCTCGCCTGAGAGCAAGTGTTTGACACATGTTCAGTGAAGATGGCAGTGTTTCTGTACATGAGGATTCAATTGTTGTTGCGTCAAGGTATAATGCGGCCCAGATGACTTCTAGTGGAGCAATGCATATTAAAAAAAAAATAAATTAATCATCAAACAATTCTTTCATACCTATTTTATTTAATTTCAATAGTTTACATACATCAGCTGCAGAATTTACCAAGACTTCATCTTCTTTCAATCTAAATATTCTTGGTTCTTATTACTGTATAATATAATCAGCTTTCTCTTCACCCACAAAAATAACAAACAAAGAGACAAAAAAGCCTATGATACAGTAGTATTGTGATAGTTTTCATCCCTGTATTACTGCAAAAGAGATTGTTGTTTTGATCGGTGTATAAAGGGCTCCTGGAACGCAAACATGCTCCAGCACGATGAAAGCTTTACTAGTTTTTATCTGATTTTAAAAAGATACAGATGTATCTCTTAAATGAAAAAACCCAACACCCCACATCCCGAAAACAGAAAACAGTCATAACTCCATGTTTGGTGTGGCTGGGCATCCCATATGTGCTTTATGGAGACCAAAGAACAGCATGTGAATGTGTGTATGAGGATGCAAGTGAGTAGTGAATTGAATCAAGAGCCCAGAGCTGATGAAGTACCTGTTGTGGAAGTGGTTGCTTTGGTAGGTCCTCATAAAGGAGGATTCAGGTTGTTTCAGCTGTACTTGTTCTTCATTCAGACAACACCTGTCAGGCAAGACTTTGGCCTGAGAATGAAGCACAGACATTGGTGAAGGTGGTTGCTGTAGCTTGGTTCTCTAAGTTTCCAACAGCATTGTTGAGGTAATGTAAAAATTCAGTTTTAGTCCCATATACACACGTAGCCACACTGGCTAAGTAGTACCATGTACAGCACCTCATCTAATTTTCATCTCTGAGGAATGAATTCAGATTGCATGGCTGGGTGTTATGCCTGGTCCATCTGTCAGTGGCTTTTGAAGTCTGCTTTCTGCAATTTGCTTCACCTCCCAGAGCTCCCTCAGAGCGTGGCACGTTCTGCACAGGTATGTTTGCCTTCAGTCCTCTGCTTTATTGGGACATGGAGCTTGGAGATGCAGTGCACAGTCATATGTGATAGCTTATGATGATGAAGCCTTTCTGGAAATCTGCAGGCCTGGAAAAGCTGTTTCATGTTGTTCTCAAACCACATGGGATAGTGAGGAGTTCACTACTTGCACATTTCTAACATAGAGTCAGCTGCATGGAGCAAACATATATATATATATATATATATATATATAGGCAGTGCTGAACTGATTGCAGGTCTTGGAAAAACCCTCCTGGGAGAGAGGTGGTGATATGTCACTAATGATGATGAAGATCCAGTCCATCAAGTATGGAAATGAGATTCTCTTTGGTATAATGAAAGGATCAGAGAACTCAAATACAAAAGAACATATTTGATGTGTAGAAATAATATGTAGAAAAATATGAAGGGCACAAAAATGCCATAAACTAAACAGAAAAAATGTAATATAAGTCGCAAATGTCTTTGGAATGTGCCTACAATAAGTGAAAAATGGATCAGTCTAAGTTAAGACACTTTTTTATTGGCAATAAGAAAAACATTATTAAAGAGCTGGTCCCATATCAAAATGGCATTTTAAAGGCATACAGTTACCTGTATATAGTTTTTATTAGCTTTCAAGTTTCTTCCATTGAGTTGTTAATGGTCTTTTTAAGAATTATGATCCTGTAAGTGAATGGTTCATGGTGTCAGTACTTCTGCTGTTCTGCTTTGTGCTGCTATATAAAAATAGATATTTTTTCCCCACCAAATATCTGGTTTTTATATCCCCATCATGTTTTAATAGAAATTTTTGAGGGAAGAAAAATATTAAGCAACAACCAAAAAAATCAAATGAAAATGCAACCTTTTAATATTGAACTTATGGTCAAATAAAAGACCATTGTGAAGAAAAAACAGTATTGTATAAAAGCTTTTACCTGTAATACTTCTATTAAAATTACTTTTGTACTGGTACTTGCTCATATTGTACCTAGTAACTGCTGTAATTGCTTCCTCTGAGGCCTCTTGGCCTCTTCATCGTATGCATTAAGCTGCAGCTAAAAAATTCCTAGTCTGACCATTTGTCAGATTGAGCTCTGCACCAGTTTTGCATCCAACTGGATCAAGTGCTGAGCTCTGGATCCAAGTACATCATGGACCCCATCTCTTCTTGTCATCCTCAGGACCTAACTTCTTGTGCTCTCTGAGACCTGGATTTCACACTTTTCTCTTTGTTCCTCACATTTATATATCAGTCGTTAATATTAATTTGGAGGGATTTTGTTTGGTTTTCTTTTTCTGCCTCTGCTTGGACTCCTCTTGCTTTAGATAATGGATCAAAATAGGCTGTTAAACTAAGACAACAAATGATAAAACCATGTCTTTGTGCATCATCTGTGATATGCATCTTCTTTACTTTTTTCTCCATCTATTCTACACATCAGCCTCCTGGCAGTAGCTGTCATTTGCTGTGTTGCATCTTTGATTTTTCAGAGAGGGAAGCATTATATGTTTGTGCTGTAAAGTACTACAGCAGAAGGCAATGGTATTAAAATAGCAGTGGAGTTGGAGACCTATTTGTTCTCATGAGCAGAAAGGAAGAACATGTGAGAAAATGTCATCTGGTATTTTTCCTTGACAAACTGAGGTCCCAGTTTTTTTAAGGCTTTGTTTCAAGCAAACCTTATTGCAAAGCTTCAATGATAAAGATTGAATCTGGTTTTCTGAGAGCTGTGCTTACATGGTTGCACTGCATTTTGCTCCAGAGCAGGTCTGGTTCACACAGGGCATCTGCAGTCTGTTGTGGGGTAGTGATGCTGCCTTGTGCATACAGAAGCCCCAGCCTGCAGCACTGAAACTTCTTGCTCATTGAGTATTTAGGGCAAATTCCTCAATCACAAAGATGCTTCCATTTCAGTTCTTAATTTCTCCCTGCTGAGCACTGTGTTAATTTTGATGTCCAGAGCTGGACTTGAGAAATTGAAGACTGCCATTTCTACTCCATGCTGAAAACCAGAAACCAGGTCTTTCTCAGCCCTGGGCTGTTAAGGTGCTCAGTTGTTACCCCAGGTGCCCTTGTTTGCCACTTTCTCCATATGGCATGGTACATGGTGTGGCTCACATCCTCTTCTGTAGCTAATGATCACACTTGAAGCATGGGAGCTGCAGCTCCACACTCCTCCTTACCCGGGGGGGATTCAAACTCATATGTCCTAAAACCCTGGCCAGGAAAATCACATTTCTGACAGCTCACGGGCTAAAAGTTGTCTCTCTTGGGATTTGTTTTCTTGTTTTGTTTTTCAGTGGTTCCTGACATTTTTATATTCAAATATATTAAGTAGCTTCAGTGGGACCTGGATCTACCCCAAGGTCTGGAACCATCAAAGTATATTCTGATGGCCAGACAGTCATATGTTTGCATCTGTTTTTCAGGTTTGTTCTATGATTTGTTAGTGGCTGAAGAAAAACAGACCTTGATTGTCCTGAGGTTTTCTCCTTCTTTTTTCTCTCTGGGTGATGATGTGCAGTTGAGGCATGGTTTGGGAGAGAAGGGAAAGAGCTGATAAATGGCTGCTCTAAGGCTGTGTAATGGTTATCATCTGATTGTGCCTGTTAATGAAACACCTCCAGGTTGTGCTGCTTGGGAATCATTGGGGCAGGAAGGAGCTGGGCAGGGTGGCTGAGCTAGAGATAAGGCTATTAGCTGAAGAATTGCCTGTGCAACTCAAAATAATGATAAGAGCTGCTGGCTCTCCTAGTACAGAGAGAATATTGATCATTTACTTGTGACAGAGAATGGTTTTTTTTTTCTGTATGTGGCAGTGCATGGCTGATCATGTTCATATTTAGGACTTCACCCCTCCCAAAAAAATGCAGTTAGCTTGGTTAAGTGGGTTGGTGTTCGGTCTGTCAAATGCTTTTGATTACAGTAAATGACTGAAATTAAGTTGGCGGGCAGAATGCAAAGCATGCAAACTGTTCAGTCTGTAAACCAAGGGTTGGTGGATGGGTTGTTTGCAAAAGCAGTGGATCAAAAAATGCTGGACACTTAAAGCCATTATACATTAAAATGCTGATGGTGCAGTAGTGTAAGAAACCTTTTTAACAGAAGAATTCTTGAGGCATGGTTTGTCTATGGTCTAAACACATTAAGCATTTCTGGAGAAACTTGCTGATGTGGACATTTAAGATGCAGTATAATGCACTGATACTGAACCAGAGCTTGTTTAACATGAAAATGCAGAGGAAATAGAAGACGTGTGCAATTTGTATAGCTTCCAAAAAAATGTTTGTATATGTCCGATTTAACTTGGCAAGGTTTCTAATCCTGAAGCAAAACCTATTTGTCCCAAAAATCAATCTGTAGTGGAAATTAAGAAAAAATAAATATCTAGAACTCTAGGCTGTCGTAGTAAGAAATTGCAGCGGTTTTATGTACTTGTTGTTACAAGAGGGGGTACATATTTGGTGCCTAAAACTATACGTAGTCAGTATAAAGAAAATATCTTTGATGTCAGGTTCCTTGGCATACTTACAACTGTCCACATAGGGAAATGTACAAAGGTCGAAGCCAAAAAGGCAAAAAGAAAGCAAATCACCTTTAAGAGAAGGGAGGTTTGCTGGAGGGCATCCATCTGGAGAGATGGGTAGGCAGCTCCAGGCTGTTCACTGTGCATCACCTCTTACGTACCAGACGGTGCAAAAACTGCTGGTGGGACAGAACTTTAGTTGAGAAAATGTGGATTTGAAGTGAGTCCAGGAAAGTTACGTACGGCTCTGGAACCAGAGGTCTAAGAGGATTTTAAGTGTTTTCTGGAGACAGTATTAGTACTGTGCCTCTGTGGACGACTTGTGACTGTGTCTATAAGGTACTGCTACCATTAAGGGATGTAGGTTAACCAACCACATAGTGCTTAGGTTAGGCTGTATTGGGTCAAGCAGTCCATGTCCAACAGTTTTGCTTCCTCCATTGGGGAGATGAGTTGGAACGGGGATTTCTCAGAACAGAGAGCTCAGAACAGAGCAGAGAGAGGACAGGAGTTGCTGAATATAAGGCTGTATCCTAAGCCCCACTCTGTTTTGGGGCCAGGTGCCTCATTCTGTGTCCTTCAGGGTTCATTTCTCTGACCTGGGTGACAGGAGCATCTCCTCTTAGATGATACAGCTTAGTAGTTGGAGGCTGTGGGAGAAAACAGTTTATTGTGAAGTACACCAGGAGTCATTGATGCAGAAATTAGTGATCTCATCTTGGTCAGGAAATTTCCCGCTCTTCTCTAGGCTAGAGAAGTGCATTTCAATGCCTGTGCAAAATGCAGCAGTGTAGACAGGCTGCATGAAACATTCTTCTTCTTTCAACCCAGATCGGGCTGTGACTTGGCAATGAGAGCCTTCTCTTATTGCAGAGGAAGGTACAATTAATAAAAAAATAAGCTTTTGAGACCTCAGGTAGATACTTTTCACTTTTCTTCCATTTACTTCAAGTTCCCATTTTTACATGACATTTTAGACTCCCATCATAAAGAGCCCTTCTTAAGCTGAAGGTGTAAAACCTTTGGCTTTCAGACCATCTTTCTGACTTCCCTGAGGTTTTCCTGGCTGCCTGGGTAGTAGTGTTGCTGCCTGAGGTCTTGCTCTACAAAGAGATCACTGCCGTCCCCCACAGTGAAATCATCCCTGGCTCCCTCATGAGTGCTGTGGACTTCCAGCCAGACATAATCTCTCTTCTGACATTTGAGTCTCATAATTGGGTTAACAAGATGCTATCTGCGCTCTGTATTTATGTAAATATAACCTGCTAGCAAAGATCTTAATGGCACCTGATATATCATGCTGCCTTTACATCTATCAAGAGGTACCACTGCAGGAGTCTCTTCCAAAAGCAGGTAGTGTTCTCAGTCCCATGAGTCCCTTTATAAGCTGTAAGAAATACTGGTGGTCAAGGCCAACCATTCATATGTCTTTAAAGTGTCCCACTGGTGGCCGAAAAATCACTTTGTCAAGATGACAAATGGCTTGCACATACCCCATTCACCTTATAGTTTCACCCTAATGTCAACTTCATTTACTTGTCAGAAACAGGTATTTTTTTTTTACTTCCAACAGTGCAAGTAGGGCAGGGGAAAGGAAGGAGTGAAGGGAACCCAGGCTGAGGGAAAATCTGCTTGTATGGCTTCTATTCAGTATATTATTATAGCTGAGATTCACAAGCTTCGGACCAAACAGAATCTGTTTGTTTGTACATGTGCAAAACAGAAAGAAGGGAATTTGCTTTTCAGAAGTGAGAACTCTCCCTGCAGGGCTATGATTATGCAAAAACATGTTTTAACCACTGGATTTTTGAAGCAGAAAGTGGTTGTGCAATATAGCTTCTTATTTTGGACAGCAACCTTCTTTCCAGAGCAACATTTAAAAATAACCATTTAATTAACTGGGTCTACCCAGTACACAGGGCATTGTGCATGTGTCTGTGCTGAAAAGCTCAGCTCAAACCTTTAAACTCATGTGGGTGGTTTCATTGACTGCAATGGTATTGTCATGTGGCTGAATGATCACTGCTGTGAATGAGGGAGGGCTGATGCATCTCACCCAAAACCAGCAGGGGCCAGGCCACAAAACATGGTCAAAGTCAGCTCAAGGACTGTGAAAGTGACCTTGACAGCTTTGGCTTTTAGTTTTCTTTCAGTGACTTCGGTAACACTTTTGTCAAGTTCACAAGTCAAAATACACTTTTCCTCCTAGTAGTTACACTGTGTATAGCTGTATCTATGCTTATTTTGTCAAATGTGTTTGATCACAACAAAGGCAAGCTTACTCCATCTTCCTTCTTTACATCTGATGGAAGCTTTGCATCCATCAGACATTTGAGTAGATACGATGTAGGAACACAAAAAACTGAGATGCATTAAATAAAACATCATTGTAGCATAACTCTTTTTGACTAAATTCTCCCTTGGCCTTCAGCCTTCTTTTGCTGGCATCATGTGGAGGAAGCCCACTTGAGGATGGCTGCTGCCAGGGGCTGTCCATGAGTTAGGATTCCTGGCTGCCCCTCCAAGATGTTATTAGCGTGGAGCAGTTGCAGCAAAAAGGAGTAAACTCATGTGGGTTGAAGGCAACATTAAAAGAGCCTGAAAGCTCTTGCCCCCTTCAAGGAGTCCTGGCTGAAATGCTTTTTGGTCCTTGTCTCATCCCACACAGCCTCTATAGAGGCTGACAAGCTGGGGTCTGCCCCTTCTCCCTGCAGACCACCGTGAATAACCTCCTCCTTTTTTCTAATATCACTGTGCAGCACAGGCAAGATCACATAAGAAAACAAATGCGGGGTCAGCTCTCAGTTTACTTGCAAGTTAATTAAAACAGCAGTGTCTGGAGGCCTCTTGCCTAAATAATTTTATAATAAAACCCAGACTTTTGTTGCTTTCTTTTGGGCTACTATTTTTATGTAGTTGTTGTTAGAAGCTGTTGTTCCTCAAGCTTTTTGGTTGTATTTCAAAACTCGTCTCAATTAAATAAAGAATGGCTTTTTTTTTTTTTTTTTTTTTTTTTTTTTCCTTTCCAGCTTAAAAGCTGTACTACTAGAGAAAAACTTTTAGGAGTCCTATGGGTTATGAAGCTGGGATTGACAGAGATTTTCCTGACAAAATAACATAAAAAGAATAACGTGGAGATTAAAAATCTTGAAGAAAATAAAGATCGCTCCTCCTTTTCTCCCCCAGCTGAGGTCTCCTGTTGCTGCTTCTGGCATGCATCACATCTTTGAGGATACAGTATCATGAGAAAACTGTCACCTGGTGATGTATTAGGGTAATATATCATGAGAGCATCGTTTCTTTAGAGGATATGGGCAGTAAAAGACTTGATTCTGGCCAGACAGAGCAGCAGGGAGCCTTGCTTTTTTTTCTTCCCTTTTCTTTAATCTAGCCCTGGTTTTGTGTTGTACCGAAGTGAGTTTCTTCATGGGATATGACTTGTTGCAGAGTCAGTTAGGAGGCCCATTGGGCTTTTTAAACTCTTTAAGAAGTACATGGCCTCAAGGGCTGCTTTGTTCAAAGTTTCTGAAGCAGGCTCAAGCCCCAGAGCGGAGCATTTGCCACTGCCTGAATCTCCAGTGTAAGGGTTGAGTAAGCAGACTTCAGACAGAGAAGGCAATAAAGATGCAATGACAGATAACTGTTGTATGGAAAATGTATTTGTTGTTTTAACCCATCAAAACGTGATGAAATTATATTTATAAAAAAAACAACCAATGCATACCCTTTAAATATCATCAAATGAAACTCTAGTTCACATAAGTACAAAAAAAAAGCACTATTCGTCAGTATTCAGCCTATAGTAGAAAATACAGTTCTCTCATCCAAAAATAGGAATTCTGAACTGGCAAACTCAGGTTTTTATGTACTTTTAAGAATTGTATTCATGGTTTTGTTTTTCTCTCATTGGCAATATCTGCTGGAAAATAAACTGAACACAGTCTATGGAACTAGGATGGCCATAGATGAGAAACAGAAGTAGAGTATTGTTAGGATACTCTTTTGTTGTGACAGAGTTATTTTTTTTAGATGGAACAGAACATAACATAACACCATGGCTTGATCTAAGACTTGTTGGATTCAAATGATTTAATAGTTTGCTTTAAACCTTTGTCACAATCTGATTTACCCTCTATGAAATTGGCTTGATTATTCATCAGTGCCATGTTCAACATTTATTTTGGCTAGAATTTACTTGGAGTGCTTTCAGACCAGTTTGGCTCAGGGATGATATGAGGAAACTCTGTCTCCAAGCTATCCTATAGCACATAAGGATGGGTAAGCAGAGCAGCATGCTCCAGGAGCTGATACACCCAGAGTAGCAATGCTGTTCCTCACCTGTTGACTCCAGCTGTGTTTGGGTAGCCTCTGGATTGAGCTAAGGTAGGAGGAGATTTTATGGCCCTCAGCTGCTTGTCCATTCCCTGGCAGATTAACTTCTGCCCCCCTGGCTTCAGTCAGGGTACAGCAGGTTAGTCTGAACCACATTTTCAAGATCACTCGTTTCCCTCAAAATGTGTTGTCCAGTGACCATCTGACATGTTTTGCTGGCTGGTTTGAGTGCCTAGGAATATCCAGCAAGGGGTAGATTGTAAGATCATAGAGTTGAGTCAGCAAGCTTTAACCTTGTCCAGCAGCATGGGTACAGGTTTGCACCCTGAGCTTCAAATTGACAGATATTGCCTGTGATTACTGTTTTCTTAGCATCAGATTTTGTTGACTGATTATTGTGATGACAAATTTAGAAAAAACAGTTTTGTTTGTTTAAAGTTTGTGTTTAAAAAATGTTTAAAATTCATGGCAAAACTTGTGAATTTTAAATGCTTACATCTTGTGAAATGCAAAGGTTCTGGTCTCCCAGAGGAACCCCAGTGCATACCCTTTCCCTGAAACCTGGCTCCTGGATTACTGTAGGTAGTTTTTTGAACCAGAGTATAAACTGATGGGAACCTGTGTCTCAATGACTGTACCTCTTCTTCCTAGAAGACAGTCATGCTATTCTGTTGACCTGTAAAGAGTTTTGCCTTTAACTTTGCAGCTGAAGAACACTCATCCCAAGTGGCACTTGGGAGTGGAGGTGAAGGCAGGCAGGTTGAGAGTTATGAAATCTGGATCTTGCTTTGGCTTTCTTGCTGACTTTAATCTGTGGTCATGGTCATTTCTTCTGTCTGTGTCTGTCACTATGCTTACTAGAGCAGGGCTGTAGTCCTACGATGTGCTTATATGCTGTCTGATGTAATGGGATCCTGATCCCAGATGCAGCCTCAGCAGTTGCATTAATGCAAAGAAATGTAAGAGGAAGAAAGTGCTTTCTTTTCACCAGGTAGTAGTGCAGCAGGCTGCTGTCAGGGAGTGTCAGGATGGCAGCAGGCCACTGAGGTCACTTTCCTCATGCTGGTGAACATCATTAAACACACTCGAAAAAAAATAAATCTGTTCAGTCTGTAAGGGTTTGTGAGTGATGTGTTCTGAATGACTTGCTCATACTCATGCCTTCCTCACAGCAGTGGGGAATACCCCTTTGCAGTGAAATTCGGTGTCATCTTTCAGCAGGGCCTTTGTTTTAATCTTCTTTCCTAGGCAGTGGGGAGACCTCGAATTCTGAAGGGGGTGGTTGATGCTGACTGAACAGCACAGCAGGGAGAGCTGCAGCCGCATCCCTGCTCACCCCCAGAGAGGCCAGATAAGTAAAACAGATTACAGGGATGAGTGGGTAAATCAGAGGCTACTGTGTGCTCTGCTCTAAAAGGGAAAAAGAGACTCTGTGGACTGAACTGGCACATTTTGCTTCTGATGAAATAGCATCATTTGCCTCTTGCAGTTCGTGCTGAAATCACGGTCATGTTGTGCCACGGGCAAAGACCTAATGCTGAAAGTAGAGAAGCATATGTTTGGCTTCACTCCTGTCCCATTGAAATTGAAGACATGCTTAAAATAATAGGACTTTTCTCTCTGTGGGGTGACGCATATGCCTCGGTGTTTGTAGGTTTATGTGGGTAAACAGAGGGAACTGTATCATTTTGCAGAGAACATAGATTGTTTCAAAGGGGAATTATTTTTTCCACCTTATATTAAAAAAAAAAAAAACAAACCAAAACACACTTGGAGTGCTAAATCATTTTTGTTACTGCACCCACAAAATTTGTTTTTGCCAGGAAAATGACCCAACAGGTAGTTGGAGGGGAACAAGGGAAATGAGACCATTATTCTCATCTCCCTTGACAGTGGTTCAAAATGTCTGCAAACATCTCTCCTTGGAGGTGGTGTCTCTTTCCTGAAGTTACACTCTGTGGCTCTTGCTTCAGCAGAGAAATGCTGGTGGAAAACAGCAGCCCCATGGTATGAGCAGGGATTTCTTGCTTGTATCAACTCTGCCAATTAAAGGGAAGTTTGTAAAGCAGACCCGAGATGGCAAGTTTCAGTGCCAAAGGAGCAAGGATACTGTTTTCAGAAAGCATCTCAGGATTTTTGTAGACCATGAGTTACACAGATATCTGAGCATGTTCTCAGGTTCAAGGTGTCCCAACACCAGAGTTGTCTGCACATAAGAATAGGGGCAGGCAGACACTTGGGAGTCCAATGCTTCCCAGTTTTGCTGAGGGAGAGGGTCTGTGGCCAGCACTGGTCCAGACCTTTGCTCTGGTGGCCTGTGTGGACTGAGCATGGCTCCATGCAAACTTGAGAGGATGCTCTGGCCACGTGCATCCTCTGGCCAGAGAGTCAGCAGCGTGGCTGGAGAACGAGCTGGTCGTGGCACACAGCGTGCTCTGTCTTGTGTTCAAGCCTGCCTTGTGCCTCGAGGTAGAGATGTTGCCTAAGTGACTCAAGTGCTCTTGCTTCATTAATTTTAAATGGCTTTTTCTTTTCCTAAGGTCATACTTGCACATTTGAAAGCTGCATCCCAGATCCCCTGGGGATGACTTTTGCCATTGTTTGGATATTGTTGTTGTTTTGGTAGATGATCCCGTAAGCTTCTCCTGGCAGAAATTTAAAGGTACCGTGAACTAGCCAGACAGGAGTCCTGTCAGAGTTACTAGTTACTAGTGGAACTATAAGGAATAATGGTAAAATATTAATGTTTTCGGGATTAGCCACTAATGATAGTTCATATTTCTACCTAGTCTGTCTCTGCTGCTTTTATTATTTTTCTCTTCAACAGCACTTTTTTTGTAAAATGAAAGTTCAAGCAGCCTTTCTTCTACTCAACATAAATAGTTAATAACCTAAGCATTTAAAAAACTCAGTGCGAACCTCCTGAAAGTGTTTCCAATACATAAGAAGAGGAAAAAATATGAAAAAAATAGATTCTGTCAGTGGAAATCTAGCCCCCTGAGAACCCCCATCTGCAAGGTCTTCAGCAGCCAGATGTGACAGCAGAGCAGTGGGTTCAGGGTATTGCTGCTGGAGATGCTTCTTGGTACAGCCCTGGAGAAACGAAGCAGACTCCTGATATATATGTTGGTTTTTGTTTTTCCCCTCTTCCGAGCCAAATCCAGGTTGAGAAGAGCCATCCTCCTGGTGGCTGCTGTGAGCCGACAGGAGCCCAGTGGGGAACCCTGTAGAAAGTTGGCTGCAGCTTCCAAGCTGTGGTTTGGCACAGGTCCTCTCTGAGACCTCTGCCAAATATTCAGATTTTTTTTAGGTTTGTTTTTTTTTTTTCTTTTTCTTTTCATGTTGGCATTTTATTTAGCTGTACCACATGAGCTTAAGGCTGTTAGTTTGATATAATGAAGGATTTTGTGCAGAGTTCTTTGATGGAAGGTAGAAATACGAGGTGTATGTGGAAGGTGAACAAATTGCATTGAGAGAAGTGTGTAGTAAAGGTAACATGAAGCAGTAACACTGGTATTAGGTCTGGTTAGTGTATCTCCTGTATGGGAATTTAACATCACGTTTGCATGCCAAGTTAAAGAAGAGAACTTTGGTTCCCACTGTCAAGGTGGGGGATAAGGGAAAAATACAGGCACCCACCAAAACTTGCCCCAGATGTATTAAAAAATGAGTTCTCCAGCAGTCAGGTTTGGTGAGCCCAAGAGAGAAGTTGGGGGTGATCTGCTGGCATTTCCCTAAGTTTTCCTTTCTGAGGGAGTCTGGGATTCCCGTGTGAACCCTTTGCAGAGGTGAGTGCTGAGTGGGGAGTTGCGTCAGCTGTGGCAGCATTGTTCTGGATCAGCCTGACCTCTTTTAAAAAAATATGTATTTTTCCAATACTAATAAAAACCTTAGCTGAGATTTTCTCCCTTTCTCTGTGTGTGCCTGAGCACTGAATTATAAGAAAAAAAAAAATAAATCCCAGATGTGAATCTATAATCCATCTGTTTAAAATAACTATTGTGCAGGGCTATAATTAAAAGTTATTTATTATGAATCTTGGGATCCTATTATTGGATTTTGACTGACTCCCAGGTTTCTGATTTACCAAATGGTTTATGTATTTATGAGCCATGTGTCTCTTCTGTGCTTCTCGGTGCCAGAGTGCATGTCCTTTAAAAAAAAGGAAAAAAAAATCCCCTACCCTCCCATAACTGTTGGCTTCTGAATGTTGCTGTCTAAGAAGTTTTCTCTTAAGAACAGGAAAAATCAAAGTATCTGAGAGCTTTCAACAACTCCAGAGACGCTGTTGACAGCACAGATGGAGGTTTGGTAAAACAGCTCTCCTGTATGCAGCTACTTAGCAGCTTTTTAAATGTGTGGTTGGGACAAGTAATGAAATGTTATGATTACTGGAGGTAGGAGGGGACATATTTGGAAGAAAAGGATTTGTTGCTAAAGTCCATTTGCTCTTGCCCTTCACTTTGCCCTTGTGAAATGGGAGGGAAGAAGGCAGCAAAACCGAAGCAACCCAATGGACAGTACACATTAAGTGCAGTGTTTTGGATGACATGGTGAAGGATAAAAAAAAACCTCCTGGTGACAATTGCTCTTTGTTTTATCTTTGTACTTTTACACCCCGTGGGACTAAGAGATTTGCACTGGATAATGCCTGACTGCAATAGACTAAACAATGATTTACCAGTCCTGTTCTTTCTTCTGGTGTCCTATGATTGATCTGCATGGTACACTAACCCTTTCCTCCCCATCTGCTGGTGTAGTTTTCCATAAGGTGCAGGATAACAAGAGGATTTTTGGACAGAATGTCAGGATTCAATCTGGTCTGAGAAGAAGCAAGAGGCTGCTCTAGCCCAGAGCTGCACTTCTCTTTGTGTACTACAACAGGGAGTTTTCTGTGAAAGATGCACCCTGGGTCACTAATGTTGTTTACGTGGAACAGCTGCTTAATGTAAAACAGCCCTTGGCACCAGGATATGAACTCCAAAATCATCTTTGCTCCTAGGAATTCTCCCAGTCACTAGTCTGTACAGCCCAGCTCAGCTCTGCTTTCTCTCTCCAGTTACTTCTGTCCTTACCTGCAATGCAGGTCCTGAGTCTGGTGTTGAGCCATCAGCATCACTGGTGATAAGAGGAGTAAGATCCAAAATCTGCCTCAGTGGTCCCAAACTTGTCAGAGAAGATTTCTGATTAAAGTGATCTGGGCCAGACAGGAGACTTCTAATTAGGACTGGTAACTAACAAGTGGCTCCTTTTTGAAATGCATGTGTTGGGGTCATCCTTAGGAACATTTTGTGTTGCCAACAAGAAGCAGTCATATCAGGATGTACCTGAGGGCACAGGGAGGCAGATGGTGCTTGGGGGAGAGGACAAGAAGCTGTCTGGGAAGCTGGGCAGCAGGAGACGTTTGCCCTGGGAGTCTTCTGAGAGCCATGGATCCAAAAGAAAAATCAGCCAGTGTTCAACTTCTTATCTCTCTCCCTGCCACCTACAATAAGGATTTATTATTTTGAAGGGGGAGTCTGAGGGGTAGGTGCCCGCTGGACCCCCTGATGTGTGTCCTACCCAGTCAGATTGTCCCAGAAGGGGCACTTTGGATCTCACAGGTGTCCATGATGCATGCTGCACCTGGGTAAATCGTGTTCTCCAAAGGAACATACCCTAAACTAGATTTTGCCCTTCCTTCAAACCTGCTTTCACCATGCAGATGATTTTCCCACAGATAAAGGTCACAGGGATTGTGGACTTATTAAATCTTTCCTAGAGCAAACTCTTATTAAAGACAATCAGATTGTAGCAGAACCCTTTAAAATACAGACTGTGTATAGCTGATATGGTAAATTTGATTCTACTGCCCTTCAACAGGCTTTATGGAGGCAAAGTCAGAGAGCACGATGTTCATGTAAAGGGAATCAAGATTTCACCCTTTGCTCTAACATGAAGTTGTCAAGCCTGTGTCAAGCACATTGCTGTGCTGTGGCAGCTTTTTTGCTAGGCCAGAGCTACAGACCTCACGTAAATTCAGCTTAGCTCACTGGTTAAATTGCATTTCTGGTGGCTCTGCAGTGCTGGAGTGATGCAGAGCAGCCAGCACGTAGCAGTGACCTGGCTTTTGACAAGCAGTCGTTTGTGTTGCCGCAGCTGCGCTTTAGGGACTGATTCTCCTGTGCTGATTTCACATGGGCTTGGTAAGACTGAGTCCTCATTTAAACACTGATAAGATTGAAGTGCCTTTATAGCTCCCATCAGATCAGACAGTGACTTTGAAGAAAACAAACCTCCGATTTTATACAAAGAGCTGAAGTGTAATAAAAGCTGCATGTTGTTATCCTTCACAAGCACCTTGAATAAAGCCACAGGGAACAAAAGAAAAAGACTGGAAAGCACAGTTTCTTTTTATGATTTACATTTTTCTAGCCCTTTAATTTTTTGGTCTCTAATTAAGTCATAAGATTGGGTGAGGTGGATGCTTGTGTCCAGTAAATGGCCACCTGTGTCACCTAATGAACTGAGCTACTAATTATAGGTGGAGGTCACTTCAGAGGGCTACTCTCAGTGAGGAATTTAAAGTATCAAAATTTTACTGAAAGAAAGCCCCAAAAGTATTTTTTTTCTACCCTTATTTAAAGGCTGGGATAACCAGAAGGGTTGACACCACAGGGGCAAGACAGGCTATAAATGGAAGATTTCTCCTGCCCCTGCTGTTGCACATCCTTTATTGACATTCCTTAATGTGGTCAAAGTGCTCTTTGGCATTGGCCATTGCTGGCTTTTTGTGACAGAAAGATGAAACTATAATGTACAGTGACTCTGCCCACTTGTGCTGTTTCATCAGTTTTCAGCATTTTAGGGAGAAATATGAATTACAGTAGTCTATTCGAGAATATAGTATGTAGTAGACTCTTTTCCATACCCCCTAGGTAGCTAGGTAATACCAGTAGCTAAAAATTACTTTCAGCAGTGGCAGAGAGTTTTGTTTTCTCTGAGGTTGACACCTCTCCCTCAGCCATCTGTCCTTTTGTCACTGTGAGAAACGATGCCTGAGCTATGCAGTCCATGGGGCTGCACCTCAAGACCCCAAGGATATTTTAACAAGCAGCTCATGTAGTTAGTTGTTCATTTCAGTAAAGCAGATTTCTTCAGTGGGGCACATTTTCTTTACTATGATGGGTAGCAGTTATGAATTACTGTCTAAGTGGAGTTGAAACACCATTTACTTGAGTTCCTGGATAATTCATAGCCTGCCTTCTGTGTTCCTTTGAGGAATGAAAGATGTTTTGAGTCACAAGGACCTCTCCTCAAGTGAAAGGGCAAATTGCTAGACTCATGTTTTATTTTCTGAGTTGCAGAGAACTGAGCTGTGGATTTGGTTTGCTTGCAATAGCTTTTGTCTTTTGTTTTGTTTTGTTTTCCAGAATAAAGAAGTGACATGCAAGAGAGAGAAGTGTCCCATGCTCTCCAAGGACTGTGCTCTTGTAATTAAGCAGAGAGGAGCTTGCTGTGAGCGTTGCAAAGGTGCAGTTCCCTTCCTGTTCTTTCCCTCTTGTTAAAATGCTTTCGGTTCACATTTGTGTTGCCAGAAGATAGGAAAATTTGGGAGCTTCTCAGCTGGGACTTGGCTGTCACCAGAGGCTTCAAAAGAGCAGTAAGCACAATTAAAATTACTATGTTTCCAAAACTGGAAATGCATAGGTTCATATATTTGTCCTGTAATTATTAATTCTTGCAAAATGGCAGTCCACCTTTACTGTACATTATTGGTATGTTGTCAGTCTTTTCAGAGATATCTCCTGTTCTAATTTTATCTATCAGAAATATTTTAGGTCAAAATGAATCTGCCAGTAGTCACCAGTCAATAGGAATTCCTTAAATTTTTTGTGCGGATAAACAGAATAGAATGCTCCTGAGTAATAAAGAGCACAGTAATTATCCATAACTATTTTTCTTTCTCTCTATATGAGAAACAAACAAACTATCCATTTTACTAAATATTTCCTGATTCAAATAAGAATGTTGTGGGTAATATTGGCATCAATCAGTACATTCTACATTTATTTATTGACCAACAGTGCATCTTCTAAGCTCTCTAGAATGAGCTAATTATGAACTATAAGAAATCAGTGAATTATGGAAGCATGCATGGCATGTAATCACCATGCTTATCCACATGAAAACTATGTAAGTAGATGAAGTTGACAACTGGTCTTTTTTACATTGATGAAACAAATAATATGCCACAAAATGCTAATTTTGCTGCAGACTGCTGATGCAGTCAAAGAGATGGAGAATATTGCATTCAGACAGCTTTATTTTTCCATGTGTTTTCTCTGTTGTTTAATTCCCCCGTGGTGATAGAGTGGCTTTAGGAGCAAGATAGGGTGGGATAAATTTCCCAGTGGAAGTGCAAATTCAGGAAAACAGATTACACTGAAATTCAGACAGGAAAGATATATGATAGATATGTGTTTTTCCTGGATGGTTGCAGAGGTTTATTAGCTTCTGTGCTCATGATTTGCTTTTGTGGTGTAACTTTGGAATAGATTTGGCAAGCCTCAGCTTTAGGATATTTCTAAAAGTCTGATGTTTAAAAGAAAAGGAAAATATCTAGGACAAAAAATTAAAGCATTACTGATACAGAAAGAATTTGTAGTTACAAGTTTTATATAAATTAAATGTATTATATTCCTTTTGTTGCACAGTGTCAGCTCTATAGAGAAATACGCCTTAACATTGGTCTGATTAGGCTGGAGGCTGGTTCTCCATTTTGATGAAAGGTTGCAAGGTTGGTCAAATGCATTAAATTTTTAGATACATATGTATGCATAGAAAATTATTCTATGCTAAAGGAGATTAATGTTTCCAAGTTGAGGATATGGGTATTAGTGTGTATGGGCCCTTATCATTAAAGGGAAACTTTAATTCCGACTCCTTGTGGGATAGTGTTTATCCTGAATTGCTGTAGGTTCCTGCAGAATATTATTAATAGGCTGAGGAGTTGCAGAAGGTTCTGATGACAAAAGGCAAAGGAAATTAATATGGATGAGAATGAATGGGTGCACAGAGGACAACACAGTCCTGAAGGTAGACATATAATGCTGCGCTTTGAATTTACAACTAGCTGTTGGCTGTTTCTCAGTGTTATAAAAGACACATCTGTAGCAGGATCAGCTAGCTCTCCAGAAGGAAAACTGAATTTTGGCTAGAAGACATTTAGTCTGATCTAAGGTGGCAGTTCCTATGTACTTAAGAGGCAAGAAGAGCTTTAAATTTCAGAATATATATATATATTTCTGTAAAATTTCTGAATAATTTTTTCAGCTCTTTCTGAGAGGTAAAGCTAAAGATGCACCTGTATAACTACAGTAGTCCCAACACCACAGACTGTCACCAGGCTGTTCTAGTGCCATGTTGATGGAGCCACCTCAACCCCTGGGGGAACTGTTTGTTCTCTGCCCACTCTGAACACTGCTGAAGCTCCTGCTCTGTTCCATGGAAAGCCCAAAATGACTCCCATGGGGAATCAAGAGTGCAAACACCAGCCTGGCTGCAGAGCAGTGTTACAAAGAAAAGGCAGAACTCGGTGGCTTTTTTAATGGATTAATTCCCAAAGCCTAGAAAAGCTGAATTAGGCCTTTTGGTCTCTTGCCAGCTCTCTTTGCTAGCTCGTGTCTCCCTGCATGTGAAGAAATTAATGAAAGAATGGCTGCAGCACCAGGAGGGTAACATCAGGACCAAAGTGTGTGTTTCCAGAACTGGCTTGTGTAAGGAAGGAAACCACCAGTCATGAGTAATTCTTGACATTCCTGCCAATATTTTAGTCTATTATGAGGAGTGCAGGAGGAGTGAGTATGTAGGTAGGCCCAGTATCTGATAGCAAAGAAGTCTGAAGTGAAGAAAAAGTCTGAAGTGAAAAATGCAGCAGTGCATCCAGCTAAACTCCTGTGTTTGGAGCTTTGTGTGCAGGAGAAATTGAATTGTTGGTAGAGAATTCCATCTGGATATTTGTATGCTACTTAGATCATTTGTAACATTTTCCCCGCTTTTTCTTAATAAACAAAAAAAAGTAAAAAACATTGGCAAGTGTAGCTTTTGCAAACAGAAAGTTCATTGTGGTGGAAACAATATATTGTCCCAAACATATTGAGATTTGGCTTTACTTAAGATTTTAATCCTCCACACCAGCAATGTGTGTTGAAACTATTCTTGACTTTAGGCTCATAGGACCTTGGGTAGTAAAGTCAGTAGGGCAGGGCTGTGTCTTGCTGTGTGTTTGTGCAGAGTCTGGAACAGAGGAATGTGGGCTCATAATTATTGTTCCCTTCTGCAAGGAAAATGCAAAAAACTATAATAGTGAAAACTTTTCAGTGATGTTATTTTTTGATAAACATTTACTGTAGTTTATAAAACATACTACATGCCTCTTGCATACTATTAACTTAGAAAATATTAAAAAATGTAAGCCCTCTTATTACTGTACCATGGAATAAATAGACCACTTTTCATATCTCATTTTATTTAACATGTCTAATGAAAACATATGAGATTGCAGAGATTATAGAAATAGATCTGGCAGCATTTTCTTATTTAATTGGATGGAGACCTGTCACTTGGACATAGAGCACTCTACACCTCTAATAATAAGTTACTTGCCCTCTGAAGAAGTGGTATTATCAGCTCAGGGCTGCATAAAGTTTGCATTTCTAAAAATGTGTACCATATCCTACTCTTTTGTCCTAAGAATCAGCATCTTCCATGTCTGTGCAAAGACAAAATTGCTGGGTATTTGCTATAACAAATATGATTTATTGTTCTGAAGTTTCTTTCACTTCTTATATGCATTTTTGGTTTTGCTGCTTTGTTAAATTTTAGGAGTTACTGTGGAGGATTTTGTTGTGGTTTGGTTGGAAGGTTTTTTTGGTGGTGTTTTTTTTGTTTGTTTTAAATTAAGTAATGATCTTAGACTTCCACGTGCTGTCCTCCATTGGTCTAGAGTCTACCAGAGAATGGAATCACAGCACAGGAAAGAGCAGCTCTAGTTCCCCTGAATACTGAATATCCAAAGCTATCATAGTTAATGGTACATTTCTTGGAAAGGTTATCAACTATTCTGGTTGAGGATTGCAGCCAATTTCAACTATTAGGTCTGGCTTCCAAAGGAACCTAGAGGAAGGTTACGAGGTTATCAGAGTTCTGGCTACTCTAATAATGCCCTGCAGGAGCCATACAGTCACTTGGCACTTTGTTTGTGTATGGACACCCCTAATATGAGATACCTGATACTGGTTTGGTGCCCTGATGTAAGACTGGCTGGGGGGAGGGTGGTGGGTGCTTTGTGTGTCCTTATGGGGCCCTATATCTTGCAGCCCATTCTTGCATGCTCTAAGGCAAGTTTTCAGAGACAGGCATACAACATAATATATGGTTGGAGGGGGATAGGCTGGGAAGATAATTATAACTTTTCCTACTGAAATATTTTCACCTTCATCTGAATGATCCAATAGTTGCATCTTTTGGAGACTGGCTATGGAAAGAGATGGTTTGGGGTCATAACCAAGCCTCAGATTTTTTCTTGGCCTTTCCCACTGTCTCTCAGTCTCTTGGTAATGTGCTCCAGCTCTTAGCCTTGTTTCCTGAGGCTGGAGCTACAGGTTCATCATTCAGTTTCTAGGTTTGTACCTAAAGTACTGGCAGGGGGTTTTCAGCAGTGACAAAAAGCTGCTAAAGACAGTATAATCCAGTGTCATTGTGGTGCCAGCTTCCATTACTTCTGGATGTGGTTAGGAACAGATCTCCATCTCTCCATCCTTATTTTGAGTTAACTCTTCTTACAAAGATCCTAGCACATACATTTCACACCCCTTAATATCTGGTGCATGCCATCATGCTCACAAGCGCCTCAAATTTCAGATCTTATTATTGTTATGCTTAATGTAATTTTCCATTTATCCAAGAAGCTTTTAATGAATTGTCTTGTCATGCTGTCATAAATACTTTGCAGCCAAACATCAGTTGCCTAGCCTTTTGCAATCACAGAGAAGTTGATTGAGATGCTTACATTAGAAAATTAGAAACTAGCATGAGACCTCCATGGTGAAACATGGATGCACTTGTGCCTTGTGTGTGGACATTCTGTTCAGTGTGGAAATGTCTTCCTTTCTACCTCTGTTTGCTTAGGGAATATGAGCTGCTTTGCATCATATGCCTGTGAACTGTGCAGTCCTGGAAATGCTCACCCTGATGGCTACTTTACTCTGCTGTGTTGTACACCCTTTATGTGGCCTCTGCACCTCACATCCCTTGTGTATTGTAACTGCGATGGCTCAGCTGCAAATACGTTTGGTTGTACTCAGTTACAGAGAAAAGAATTGGATTTTCACTGTTTTGAATTAGACTTAATATGCATGGGAGACTTTGTATATATTTTCATGCTTCTGTGCTGACAAATGAAGACCAAGGTTACCCAATAGGAAGTTTAATGTTCTGGTAGCTGTCAATAGCTTTATCTTCATCAGATATGTGCAAATGTATTTTATAATAGGTGTAGGTGTGAATAACAGTTCTCTTAATTTGGCCAGTGGATTTCATGCCAGGGAAATACTGCAGAATATGCAAGTTATTGATTCCCTTTTGTTTGGGGTTTTTGGTTCTTTTGGCTAGAACTTGTATTTAGTAAGCATGCCTGGATACCTCCCTAAGGATTAATTTATCAAGCACTAAATAAAACATGTCTTCTGACTGTTTTCTTTTTCCTAATGTTTATTTTCCATGCCAATAGAGAGGTTACTTTTTTAAAATAGAAAGTGGAAGGAAAGCAAGAAAAAAGACTTAATAGGAGAAGAAAGATGCTGAAGAAATGAAGGATGGGGAGCTGGTCTTTTGTACACCAATCTATCACTTTCTCTAGGGAGAATACGGAAATGACTTGTCTATAAAATTCTCATTAGCCTAAAATAAGCAAAAATCTCTTCTGGAATCTTATTAGGCAATGTCAAATTGAGTAATAAAGGCTTGTTTTTAATGAACTCCTGAGGACACTGGTTGAGATTTAGCACTATTAAACTGTCTCTTACAGTCAGTTTCTCTATTTGCATGATACTACTCTCTGTGAGGGTGCCTGGGGAAGAAAAAAAAAAAAAAAAAAAAGTCATTTAACAATATTACTGGATTTGGAAAGACAAATGGCTTCCTGATTGGTAACTTGTCCACATGCCAATAACAAATCTGCTATAATTTGCTTCTTGTTATTCCAGTCCAATTCTGCATGAGGATGCTTGTTTTGGAATTAGATTGCTCTCTTTCAAATTAAATCTGCCAAAGGCTGGTTTATTATGTTTGAAACTAGAGTGCTCAAGTTAGGCATGCACAGCATTGAAACAAAGTAGCTATATTAGTAAAGTAGAAGTGATTTAACTATTTTATTGTAATTTTTTGTGCAGAAATGACTGAAGTTTAGAGGATCATTTTGGTTTTAGAAGGTAACTAGAAGGTAATTAGCAGTTTCCACTGCATACACAACAATTGTCCAGCTTCAAAGGATTCAGTCATTTAGTTTGATTCAGATAAGCAACTTTCAGCTTGCATGCTTATCCAGGACTTATCTGAGCTATTTGGGTTGAAGTAGGTAATAGGAGCAAAACCTAAAACTAAACAAAAGTTAATATTTTACATTAATAGAACACCAGCTATTCTTAAGGAAAGAAGTAGGAAAGACTGAAAAATTAGGACTCACTACTTGACTGATATGTATCACTCTAGCTCCATTAAAATTGATATGGACCACTCATATTTAACTTGCTTCCATATGTGGAATCTTCAAGTTTTCCTTATCAGGTATATGTTGCAGGATCAAATGTACCTATTAATGTCAAATCTGTTACTTTTCTTGTACTACTTTGGATGTTTTCTGGCTTTTGGCTTCCCCTCTTGAAAACCTACTCTGTAGCCCTTTCGTTTAAAGTTTTAAGTATGTATTCAGGCAGAAGTAAGTGCATGGCATTTAGGTGATTGTGCAAAGTTCTGATATTTCTTGATTTATTCTTTTATCCTGCTGGCCCTGTTAAATGGCAGATGGAGACAGTAAGATAATGTAATAATATTTCCAAAGGAAGTTAAAATGGCTCTTAGGAACCTGGAGTACGTTCCACTATACTCGGTTGTAGAAATTGGCACCAGGGACTTTATTGATACCTTTGGACATGGGATACTCTGTGACTGCCACTTTCCAAGCCCAATTTGATGGACCTTGAACCATGGATGATCTAGAATGGCTCAGATGAATTAGTGTATTTAAGCAAATAGGTTTAAACTCAGATGACTTTTGGTGGGGCTGATAAACTTCCACTCTAGGTGAGCTAGGCAAGTCCAAGTAGATGTTTGCAGGCGTCAGCTGAGATATTTGTACACAGAAAGTGGGGGCCAGAAAAACTAGCCAGTATGTGGGCTTTGTTTTCTTTTCCATTTGAAGAGCGTGTGGTAGGTGTAGCTCTGGGATGTATAAAGGACAGAGTGTCAGGGCACAACACACCTCTGGTCAATGAGAGGTTAAAATCTCACCTGAAGATTGTAAAGCACTTCCTTTTTTTTTTTGGTTGGTTGGTTGGTTTGGTTTGGTTTGGTTTTTTTTGTTTTTGCCTCACTGTCAGCCTTCTCCCAGCTCTTGACACTCCTGCATATATACTGTCTAACTCTCCCCTACTTTTGTGCCATTTTCTTCCACTGTACATATGATGAAATCCAGCTCCCACCATGCCTCCCATTGGTGGCTGCATGGGGCTGCTCCAGTGCCCTTCTCCAACCTGCTGGCCTGTGCCAAAGCTTGGGATCAGCTTTAGTATTGCCAGTGCTTCTGCAGACTTTTCCATCCTGGTTTCCTTTTCTAAAATTTTCCTTTTGCTGCCTGAAACCTCTCCCTGTCATTTTTTACTTCTGATGTGCTGTCCCCCATGCTGCCAGCACCACATATTGGTGACAGAAGACACCTGGGGGCAGGTGTAGTTTGGTTCCCACCTGACTGCTTTCCACAGGGGCACAGCAGGGCAGAGGATTTTGTAGCATAGCTTGGATGTGCTCTTCAAGTGCAGTGCTGACTGCACAGAGGCAACACCTTCATGCCTTCTTAACCAGACTAATCCTTGAACTGAAGATTTCAGTTGAATATGCACATCTGTACATGCAGGTTAGCCCAGGGTCATTAGCTTTCTTATAGGGAAAACATTTTAAATTAAAGAACATAATTAGTGAGCAAATATGCAAGGTATTTTGCTGTTGTTAGTTTTCATCCTGGCCCGTGATTCTGCGCAGTCCTGAGGACACCAGACCCATCTGGTAAAACAAGAACACAGAAATTTAACAACACATCTCATTCCATCTTGAGTGTGCAGCACACTAATAAACTTCTCTCTCAGACTGCAACCAGTATGACAGCATGGCTTGGACTTCTGCAGCTTGGGGATACTAAAAATGCACTGAAAAGCCTCTGCTATTCATCAGGGTTTGCAGTGGGCAGTAAGTGAGACTGTACTGAAAGATTGGCTTGAGGTTTTTTGGAATGAGACTTCAAAATGCATAGGAGTACAGGGCTTCATGTTCCTCTTTTGAAATGTTGGCCTGTATCTATGAGAGCTCATGCAGAACTTTGTTAATATGATGAAAATATGAAGACTTCTTTATTATTCAAAATCACTTCATAGGGGCTTTGCTACTTTTCAAAATATGAGAATCAGATGTGCGCTGTGTAGCTTCCAATATTTGTTAAAGATTGAATTGTCACAGCCAGCCCTTAGACAACTGATCAACTCTTTTAAAACATACATGTTTCAGATTAGGTTAGTGAAATGGTCACAGAATCTGCAGGTTCCTCCTGTGTTACTCTGTACTTAGCCTGGAAAAATATCTAAGTGTGTACTGTCAATCCTGAAGTTAAAAGTATTCTGTTGGTTAAGCTCCTACCTGGTGGCAGTTAACACATTTGTAAATGATGTCTGAACATCAAGTTTTCTTTAAATCTGGGGTTGATTACAAAAAGTTTCTGTGGGTATTTCCAGTTCCTCACCAGTTTGGAGCTGTGACCCTCAAGCTTTCTTATACAGTGGGCTCAAAGTATTAAAGCCTTCGTTTTCAGAAGCACATAAAATGTAGCTGAAATCAGTTCAGGACAGTGCATCCTTCACAACAGAGAATGAGTGAGAGTAGCTGCTGAGGTAGGGTGTGGGAAGGGAATGGTGCTGTGGGCATCATTTGCCTGATTGTAGTTTTGTGCTTGGTGACTCTGTATATGTCTGTATTTCAAAGTCTCTGGCAGGGCTCCTGTTGTTTTCATGGGCTCTTTGATCAAGCCTATTTTGAATAAGATAGACTAGGAAAAAACCCATCAGAATAGTAAATGGAACATGGGCACTTTTCCTACAGAACAAGGGGTACATGCTGCTTTTAAAATATTTTTTTTTTTCAGAAACACTTTTACTCTCCAAAGAATTAATTTTTAATTGAAACAACTTTGTGTTAGTGAAATAACTCTTAAAACAAATATTTTATTTCCCACCCAATATGTCTTTCCTATTTTGATTTTCTGGGGGGATATTTTATTCTTTTCTTTATGTTCCTTTTTGGTTTTCCTTTTAGCAAAATACCAGAAAACAGTGAGAGTGAGAAGGAAACTAGTGGGTGTATGTTTTCCAAACTGCTCAATGAAAGTTCATTCTGCAGACTGAAAACTTGTCGATCCTGTGCACTAGGCTGGTTTGCCTTTTTCTATTAACAAAACTCTTGTGTAACACACTAAGACATATAAAGCCACATCTTGTGGGACTTCAAAATATCCCCACTCAGAGAGTGGGGGGATACACACCCAAGAGCCTGATGGGTTTTAATGTATGTGGATGTTGACCCCATCTGTCATGAAAGTGAAAAAGGTATAAAGAAGGGGGAGGTCTGCTGATGTCAGTGCATCCATACTGAGCTGTGCTGGTCGAAGAGCTCTCCAGGGGTTTTAGTTAATGGATAAGGATAGCATGGCCAGGCTGGATGATTAACATTTTCAGCTCTTTTCTTAGCTCTTTTCCAGCTCTTCCAGCTCTCTCCTCCCTCACCCCCCTCAAGTGCATGAGTGGCTGAGCAGCTCCTGAATGGAGAGCAGAATAGCTCAGATAAATTGTCACTAAGAATAGCTTAGGTAAATTGTCACTGATTTTGGGTTCTCTTGGGTGGTCACAGTTTAGAAGGATTTTGGCCAGACATGCACTAGAACCAGACATCTGATGGCAGGGGTTGCTTCCACCCTTTCTAGGGCGTGATCCCACTTCTCAGTCCCAGCTCTCAGTTCTACCTCTTCTGCTAACCCAGGGGAGAGGTTGGGTCACATTTAGGATGCTGTTCTGTGATCCTCAGCAGCAGCCTCCCCCAGGATAATTGTGCTCAGCCTAACTGATGTGCATCTGTCTCTTTCTCTAGGTTGCAGTTTTGGAGGAAACACATACAACAGCTCTATGAAATGGCACCTCCCTAGTAATCCCTGTGTTACATACCAGTGCCAGGTAAGGACGTCATCAGCATCTTGGTAATCGAGTCATCAGCTTTTCCCATCAAATTTTGAGCCTTTTTCATTCAATCCAAATAACCTCAAATGTATTATGCCCAAAGAACAATACAGAATTTGTTTTTAAAGTAGTTTAAACACACTCAGATGTGGCCAGCTATAACCAAACCTTCAGAATGGTAGTTTTCTATATCACTTGAGTGCCTAAACTTTACTGAAGAAGGGGTATGCAGCCCTGCCATTTTCTGCTGTCTGGGCCTTGAAATCTTTGTTTTTCAGTGTTTTAAGCTTTTTCTGAGGTATAAGTTGATATTATAGTAACTGGACACTTGTGTGTGTATGTTTCTGTGGGTTTTCCCTGGGATGTTCTTCCAGAAAAACCTACAACCAAATCTTTTTTCCTGTGCTCCTGTGCTGTTAACGCTGTGGCATTTTTAGTAGATGACCTATTTGCAAGATTGCCCATTTTTTTGGCACAAAACAAGTAATTATGGAGGTAATTTTATTTTCTGTTGTGAATAGATCTGCAATTTTTGCTGATAATTTGACCCAGTTTGAATAATTACATCCCCTACTAACAGGAATCACAGCTATTGGACAGAGGAGAGATGAATGTGTATGAAGGAGAAATAAAAAACAGGAGATGAGGATTTCAAGGTTTTTCTCTTTTTCTATGGTACTTCTGCCCTACAAAATCTCATCTATGTTTTCTAACTGCACTGAGAAGAATGAAGTCGGAGCAGGAGTATTCTGTATCCTTGCTCTTAATGAAAAGATATTCACACCTTGAATTTAGATACTCCGATCACTACTTGGGACATGAAACTAGAAATTCTTTATTGCGTGTTTCAGTGTCTAAATGCACAACTTTGTGATCCTGTTTAGCCTAGACCCACACATTTAAAAAACAGGTTTTCCTTGCCTACAAAACCAGAGCTACAAGCAGCAAAAAGCAAAAGTAGCAGCCTTTTGTGCACAGATCCTCACACCCAGATTTGTTCAGGACTCTTGACTTCTTCAACAAGAAGTACAGGAAATGTTAATTTACTAATACTTATCAGGTGAAGCATCAAAGATAAGTGTCTCCTCTCTACAGAACAAGATGCTTTTATCTGCTTTCTGAGTCTTTTTTCCTCCAAGGGGAGAGGGATGAGAATACCTTGTGTCTGGCCTGTCTTTACCAGAGCTGCATGGCAGATTACTGAGGCTAAGGATTCCTGGTAAAGCAAAATTCCTTTTCCTAAGGAGGTGCTCAGTTTCTTACCTGATGCATTTTAAGGCAAATCCTGTGTCTGGAGTCAGGGAGACTCGAGTGGCTCTTTTGACTGTGGATTAACCTCAGTCCTGATACCAGGCAGCAAGTACAGCAAGAAAAGAGGTTTTGAAATCCAGTGCTGTGCTTTAATTGTACCTCTGGTAATTGTGGATTGGGCTTGTTAAAGCAACCACAATGCTAACGATGAACATGTCTGATCTGCTTCTTTTTCAGGAAGGAGTGATAGTAGAGTCAGAGGTACAGTGCGTTGTTCATTGCAAAAACCCTTCCAAGCTCATGGGAATGTGTTGTCCTGTGTGTCCAGGTGAGATTTGAGGGGAAGATGCTGTTCCACATGTGTAGCTGTCTTTCTAACGATAATCAGTGTTACTTGGAAGCTTGCCTCTAACTTCTCTGTTGTACTTGAAAAACTACTAAAATGTGTGGCAGTGGCTCACAATGTGAGCCACAAATATCCATGTGTGTATTTATGTCATTTTTCAGAGGGTTTTTCGCGTGGGTTTGCCTGGCTGATGGCTGGGATTCTGTTAAAAGAAGTATAAGAGTAATCCTAAAAAAGGAGAATCACTTTTTTGAAGGGGAGTGTGAATGGGTTGCCTTTGTGAAGCACAGTGGCAAATTGACATGGTTTAATAGGCTAATTTAATCTTAACTGAGGTTTTCCAGGTAAGCACTACTCCAGTTGTGATGTAATGTGTTTATTATATTCTGATGTTATAATTTCTGCCAACATCTAATATGAACTCAGGGAGAATGTGTCAGTAGTAACAAGCAAACAGATGAGTGTCTCAAAGCCACTTTTAATGGAAGGCCTAACTTAGCCATAACTTCACTGTTGCAAATCTATCTTCTATAAAAGGGTGTGTTCTTTCCCCCAAAAAGGTATTTTGGAGCCCTCAGAGCCTTTGTGTAGGCTTCTGAAGTGATTTGTGTCAGGTAGGATGACTATTTGCTTTTCATATTGTCCTATGGTGAGCTGTATTGTAGCGAAAAGGCAGTAAGTTATCCTGAGCTAAACTTACTCAAATGCTGTTTTCCAGGTTGTATATTTGAAGGGAGACATTACAATGAAGGAGAAGAATTTAGGCCTGAAGGAAATAAATGTACCAAGTGCTCTTGTATTGTAAGTATTTGCCTTTGGCATTGTATCTGCCTCTATGAACTTCAAAAGGCACATTCTTATTGCCATAACAAAGCAGAAAATATAAGGAATTCAGCACTATTATGCATTCTTCTTTTGGAGTTCAGGTTTCTCTTGAAGATTTTACTGCACTGATGCATTATATTGTGAATATTCTGAGTTTGTCATAATTTTTTTCTTTGTCTTACACTGTACACAGAGCAGGATATTTGGGAGAGGGTTGATGTGTTAAATCAGTGATACTTTTTTGTGATGAGATCATGCAGTGGGAGACAGAAAGCCTTTTGGATTTCATCCACTGATAAATGTTTATTAGATGTTTCTTTAAAGTGATCCTTCACAAGGATTCCTTTCAGCTATATGCAGCAAAGGCCTTTGCTGTGAATTACTGAGTGAAAGGATGAGGGCAGCCTTCTTATGCTGTCCCGAGTGGATTTTGGCTTGACATTTAATGAAAAGGATGTATCCTGGATTTTATCGTTGGCTAGCAACAATATACAGAGGAAATAATAATTACATCCTTTGGGTAATGAGCACAGGCCTCTCTTTCACTTCCATTAAGTTAAAACAGTTGCTGAGTTGGGGCAGATAACTTCGAGTTCATTGCTGTGATCTGTGAGACCAGTAAAATGCAAAGTTCAAATCACTGCTTTTGTTGCAAGTGGATGGGCTCCTTATCAGCAGAAAATGCAAAGCTGGGGAACTTTACATTTCAGTAGAATGCCAACAGTTGTGTGGGTACCAGACACAGCTCTCTTGCATCATGAAAAAATTAAAAAGGGAGAAGGGTAGAATTCAAAAATGAATACATATTTATACGTAGATACACACACACATTTAATGAAGCTGGCAGAGAGAACTTCTTTTGGGAAAAAAAAAACCTGGCAATCTGCAAAATTATTTTACACTTAATCATCACTGCTTCTGTGGAGAATTAGGCTGCTCAGGTCATTTGTTTGGGTTTGTTTTGTTTTCTTTTAATTTTAAGCCTGTAATAATGGAAATAGGCTGTCACACATGTCACAGTGATATGCACCTTGAGCTCCTGCTCTGCTGAAAGCTCCTGTCCCAGGCTGAGGAACATTGTTCTCTCTGCATTTGGTGGGTCCCCCTTTCACATCAGTTTAAGCTGTAAAGCAGTAGCTTTGCACTCTGGCTTTCCTTAGTCATGTTCCTCAGGGGAAGGCAGGTCTTAATGGTTATGAAGTTTGTGGAGACATGCTTGAGTCTTTTCAGGCCATGCTTTCTCTTTCATAAGTAGTCTGTAGATATTGCCTATTGCCCAGTTGTTGTTCTGCCAGTATGTCCTTGATCAACTGTTTTTGTTGACTAAATAACAAAAGCAACTGTGCTAAAAAGAGCAGGGGAAGGAGGACATATTTGGAGAGAACAATATAAAGAAATATAGGGTCAGGCCTGATGGTCTTTCCTTGACAATTACCAGTCTCAGCTATGTTAGAAAAGGAAATGCAGTAAGACATCTAAAGCTTCAAGCAGAGCTTCATGATCCCTTCTGAGAAAGATGGTATGAAGGTTTTAGATATTAGATATCTATAACATGTCTAGCTCTAATTCCGAAACTTACTGGCAGCAAAAGAAATGCTATCTGTGTGTAAGCCACACCTCACCTCCCTTCCCTCTCTCTCTCTGCAATGCCTGTTTTTATCTTCTTCCCATCTCCTTCAGAATTTAGGCTCAGCTAATTCCTATGTAATTTAAATTTGAAGCAAATAATTGGGGCATTCACAGGTTTGTGACAGTGGTTTGTTGCCTGCTTTACATCCTTTCCCTTTTGGGAATGGGTGCCCAGTGAATCTCTTATCTGAGCTGTTGGTGGATGGCTTTTTTAAAGATACCTATCTAGTGATGTGATGGGAACCAGCCTGTGTGTGTGTGATAACCTGTAACTTCTACAGGCTTTAACAGATGAAAGGGTGTGCCTCATCCCAGATTAGATTTCTTATGGGATTTCAGATTGTAACTCTTTGCTAGTCTTTCGTGGAAACATGGCAGGAGTGGCACACATTATTGCCAAGGTATTGATGGAATGGTGTAAGGACTCAAGCCACTCTCACTTTAGGGTGAATTCTGCAATTTACTTGGGAGCAAACTTTTCTCATGGTGCATTATTCTGGACTCCGTAGACCAGCACTGTCCTGGGGGTAGCTCAGGCTGGGACCACAGGCAGTGTTGTATAGAGAGAAAGTATGGATGTGATTGGTTTAACTGCAGAGATCTAGGGTTGTTCTGCACATTAAAATGAGGGATTATAAAAAAGCAATTTTACCATTGCAAAATGATGCACTTAAAAGTCAGCACACATCAGCAAGCTTGGACTGCAGGGCCCAGTCTTTGGAAAGCTCATTGGTAGATGATGTTTGTGTTATTTTCAGCTCAAAGCAGTGCCTACTGCATACCAGCTCCTAAAGAACACAAAATGGTTGTTCAGATGGTTTTTTGTTGTTGTTTCTAATATGCATTACTTATGCAAATGAGGACAAAACGGGGATCTTAGGAGCTGGAGATCCTTATCTCAGTGGAGCAGACTGGCTGGTGAAGATGCTTCCTGAAGGGCAGGGAAAGCAGTGGCATGGCTACACATGGGCAATTCACTCTGTCCTTACCCACCATGTCCTTGACCGGTTGATGTGGTTTCTGTTTAACACCACTTGTGATTCTAGTTACTGTCTACTGAAAACTGGACCAAACCCACCAAACTCATTCCATGTAGGTGACTGAAACAAGTCATTAGTTAGTAACTTTGGGGTTGCTACTGAGCCAGGCTGTGCTTGCTGCAGTGAGGCAGAGATGAAAGGCCCTGTATTCCATTACCACTCTCCTGAGCGAGCTGCTCCTGGGGGCGAGTACAATTTCGTGCTGAAAATGAGAACGTATCACCTCTCACTCAATGCATATTGCCTGTCAGGAGGGAACGAGCCAGCTTTTAATGACTGGGTTTCTCTGGGGAGAGGCGTTTGTGCAAGAAAGGTGGATGGGATAATAGGGATCTCCTCGCACCCTGGCTGAAACCCAGCTGTCTCGCAATAATTCATCTGTCTGGCCTGTTCCTGCTATTCGTGATAGGCCAACAGGCTGTTCTAGACAAACCTTGGATATTTTCCCTACCATAAGCACCTACTTAAATGAAGGACTGGCTGCTTTAATCAAGTGTTATTTCTCAGATACTACTTTTATGAGGTTGAGTGTATGTTTCTGCTTGCACAGTGAGAGCACTTGGCTTACATGTTTCCTTTCCTACAGCCTGCATTAAAATAGTCAGACTGTGATTATCTTAAATGTTTTCGTTTTCTCTTTTGATGTAGCACGTTTGGAAAAAAAATAAATAGCGGAGGGGGAAGGAGAAAAGGAGGGAGGGAGGAGAGGAGGTTTGGTGGGAGAGTGACCTCGCGTGAGAGAGCAGTAACCATGGAGAAGCTTATCTTTAAATGGTAATATCCAGCCTCATAACTAGCCCCTTTGGACTCACACTGCTGTTACCCAGACCGTGGGTGCTGCATGTTTTGGCATGCCAGGCATGTGATGGTGTGAGGTGCCACCATGCTGAGAGCACGCAGCACGAGGGAGGCACCACAGCCCAGGGCCCGCCGTCCCTCACACCCCTGCAGGGAGAAGGGGAGCAGGCCAGCTTGGGAAAGAGTTGGAGGCTGTATTATGTCATTGCTGGGATGGCTGAGGGCAGGGAGTGAGAAGGGTCATGCCGTCTGTTTGTCTGTCTGTCTGACTGTCACAGGGATGACTGGTAGCAGGTTGGTCACGCAAGTTGGGTCCCCAGGCAGCGTTGTTTCCCAAAAGCAATGCTGGCCTCTGAACTGCTTTTCCAAAATTATTTGAAGCAAGGTAACCCCCCATGTCTGGAAGCAGAGCACGGGGATTTGGTGCCCCTGGGAGAGCTGAATTTAAAAGCGGCTTCTGCTCTATCTCCTTTGCATCATCGGGGCTTTCAGAGCACTCTTCAGGCGTGCTCGCAGGTACTCAAGACACACGTGGTTTGCAGGTGTACTTGTGGGCCTGTGCAGGAAATGTCTTGTCACTTATGTTCCTGAGTGCTCTGGTGCAAAAGCTGCATAATGAAAGTTTTGCACAAAGCAAAGGAAATCACACCGAGAAAAATCTCTTTCTAAATCAATGAGTAACAGGCGGTGCAACTGTGATAAGTAATGAGAAACTACATATGTTAGTGTTTTGGACACTGAGGGCTGAACTCATCTTGTCTAGTTCCAGCCATTCAGAAGTAATGTGTCTGGCCTGAACTACTTATTTGGGCTCCTCTTCAGTTAATGGAGAGAGAGAGGTGGGATGGATTACTCTCTGCAGATGCCTATCTTCCTCCACTAACTACAGAGGGAGCCTGCCAGGCTCCCTGTCCTCTGAGATGGCTAAAGATAGCTGAGATGGATTCCACCCCTGCAGTCAGCTGGGTGATAAAGCACCCTGATACTGCTTTGGCTTTAACAGATATTGGGAGCTGCTGAAATTAGTTCCCGACACCACAGACTGCAGGGGAGTTACCATAGCCCACTGAGAAACTCAGGGGAACTTTCAATTTAACTTGTCCTCAATGAAGACTGGTAGCAGAACCTCTGTCCAAATGCAGATTTCCACCCTTAGTGCAGTGCCAAATGCTGATCTCCCCAAATTTCTATGTACTCCATCTGCTTTGATTCAGCTCCAAACTCCAGCAGACACTGTCTGCCCCCACTTCAGAGGCTGGGAAACAAAGACAAAGAATTGTAGTGAGGGGTGGAAAAGCAAAGAGCTGGTTTGTTGGTAGGAGTGTTCAGTTTCTCAAAGTTAGTGGCATAGAAGTGACTGGCTTACAGTTGGATGCAAATGGAGAGCAGTAGAAGTTCAGAAATGGGGTGCTCACTGTCTTTCTGGAAACTTCCCATTATCATAGAAATACAGAAAGTCTTGGATTGGAAGGGACCTTAAAGATCATATAGTTCCAACCACCAAGCAATAAGTTTGTCTGCGGATTTTTTGCAAGGCTAGAAAGTTTGATTTTCTGACTATCCTAATAAAAACACTATCTTCCAGGCAGATGAAGAAGTATGACTGTGCAGGTAGGCATGGAAGAGCAAGGGCTCAGTATGTGCTGAGCTTCAGTGAACAAAATAATGCAGCATAGATATCTAAGCAATGTCCTGTTATTTATTCTCTCTTTATGTGATTTTCTTCACATGTGCCAGTATCAAAGTTACAGAATAATAGTTTATCCATTATAAAAAAATAATAGAAGTCTATGGGAGGATTTTTCTCTCTTTGGCATGAATACTATTTTTAATATTTCTTTTGATTTATGTAAAAAAATGCAAAAATTTTCTCACTAAATGTTTTTGAGGAAAAGTTAGTAATTTCAATAAAAGTCATTGAATATGGTGAAATTAAATTAATCACAGCTTTTCTGAAATGTAAGTAAGTTCTGGAGTAGCAATGCAAGTGCACATAACTCAGTGTAATTATTCAGTATAAATTATTTGTATTTATCTAAGAGCTTCAAACCTGAGATTTTAGAAAGCATCTTTCTTTGGCAAGGTCTCATTTCCTCCTGTGTATATTTGAATTTCATCCGCATCTCTCCTACCTACAGAACTTCCTAGCTCAGCCAGTCCAAGTGTGTTTCTAGTTCAGACTGCAGAAACCCTTCATCTCTTAATTTTGGTGAGGACTGAAGGAGTCTTTCTGTGCACAAGAGACTGCCCACTTTGGGCATATTTCCATGGGAGCAAAGGTGACTGAGCAGCTTCCTGAAGATGTAGATGACTTTTAAAGGAATTTTGGCCCAGAAGAAGCAGCATCTTTTTCGTATCAGACATTTGTTCACTCCTCCTTCTCTCCAGGATTCAGTTCAAGTTTACCTTCTCATTTTCAGCCTGGTCTGCACTCCTCTGGATATGCAGTCAGAGGGATCTGCTTCCAGCTGTTTTCCCTCCTCCATTGTTTCACCTAGGTAGCACTACCCACTTGTTATTATGTCTGAGATGCCACTTATA
The DNA here is from genome assembly GCF_036169615.1 of Heliangelus exortis. NCBI lineage: Eukaryota > Metazoa > Chordata > Aves > Apodiformes > Trochilidae > Heliangelus > Heliangelus exortis. The sequence continues at coordinate 49,792,711 of NC_092423.1, read as the reverse complement.
GCCACCAGTCAGAGATGAGTTCTTTATACCATAAAGACATGTATTCCTGTCCCCAAGAGAAGAGAATGTGTCAGAAGCATGTGAAGAAAGATTAAAGAGTGATTTGAGAGATTACTGGGGGGAATTTTTTTCTGCTAAGAAGGGAGGGTGGAAACACTGAGGAACTGGAGGAAGGAACTCTGCCTTTATGAGGCTCTTGTTTAGACAGGGACTGTCTTTCTTGATGATCCAAGATGATATTGTGATAATTAATGTACTAAGTGGTACTAGCAGCCATGAAAAACTTAAAACTTCCTGAGTATAGGAAGAGCCTAAGTAAATTCTGATTAATGACCCCCGCTTGACTGCATGCACGCTGCATGCAGCAACCTCTTGTAGTACAGAGGAAAAATGTGCAGGATTTCTTACAATTTTTAAAAATTGCATAGACAAGGATGGATTTTGCACTCCTAATGCATATAAATAATAATTAAAAAAAAGCAGATTGACCACTGTTAAATGATGACAATTAAGGCTTATGCCTCAAGTGTAGGCTGCTATCATTCTGGAGAGCGCAGGAAGGGAGCTTACCCTGTTTGTCTCCTGTCTTGTTAAATTGTTCCTAATTAACACGGTGAGATTGATTGTTCTTATTGACAAAGAAGAGTTAAGTACACAGAGCTTTACCAATAAAAGAGAGCTGTTAACAGGCAGCCGCTGATGAGGAGACTATTTTTTTATTGGCATTGGGCTGCAATGAAGACAGCAAACATCGCTGCTGTAACTTGCTCCTGACAAAGACAAGAAACTGTCTTGGGGGGAAAGCAAAGCAGGGAGATGGCAGAAAACAAAGAACCTGGTTTAAGTAAGCAAACAAACAAACAAACAAAGCATCTGCTGCCAGCAGGGGATGAAAGGGTTTCATGTGGTTTCAGAAGTGCCCGGGGAAGACAAAGGTTTTATGTGAGTCGGCTGTAGTACTTCTTGTGAGTGGCTTTAAATGGGAATGCGTGTGGCATCTCCTGGGAGCGTTTGTGTACAGAATTGATTTAGGTCTAAAAGATTCCCACAAGTTGTGGTAGGAAGCAGTAAAAGCAATAGCTTGTCAATTAACAGAGTCTTTGTTTGCCAAATATTTTATGAAGAGTCCAAGACTCTTCTGTCTGGTGTTACAACGTTACAATGAAGGAAAAGCTTGAGAAAACTAGGAGTGATTGGCTTTCATGTTGGTCACCCTTTCAGTTTAAATAAACTTGGATGTCACAGGTTCGGGGGTTGTTACTTAGTAACGATAGTTAATGATTTTAAACTTGCACACAGCCCTCTTTGTCCTGAGACAAGGTGTCCTAGTATGCACAATACTGCTAAATGAATTTCCACAAGAGAGCTTAACTAACGGGGTAACACCTACTTGTTTTCCTATAACTGATTTTCAAAACGAAAAAAAAAAAAAAAAAAAAAAAGAAAAAAAGTCAGAAAAACAACAACAACAAAAAAGATTAGAGGCAACACATTACTAGATGTGGGGATTTGCATTTCATTTTTTCCCTCTCTCAAGTCAGACCTCTGCATCACTTTGGGTACCATGTTTTTCTATGTAATCATGCTGTAGCCATTGACTGTTTTCATATTTACTGCCTTTTTTAGAGGAAGTAAAGTGAAGCTTGGCATCATTAAGTTTGAATTGCTGTTGAGATCTTGAGTGATTGCTAAATTCCATCTTGACTTGCTATAAATTCTCCTTGCTTTTCCACTGCATCCTACGGCATCACTTTTGTTTTCTGTTCTGGAAGCATTTTGTGTTGATAAGGGAGCAAGACTCCAGCCCTGCCTGATAAACTCATCACCAACTAGAATAGGTGATAAATTATAATTTCTGAAAGAAACTGGTTGTGTAGAAAGACTCCTTGGACTCCACTAACTTTTTAAATGTTAATGCATGTATTTATTGCTTTTGTGGCCCTGTTTAATGATGAGAGACAAACAAATTGGATAGTAAAGGGAAGAGAAGTGATGCCCAGCAAATTATTTTCAGGGCTGTGACAGGCTGTAACTTTTTTATACAACTCATCCTCTTAGGCTGTGTGGAGCATAGGCAGAATAATTAATTGGCTGTCAAAGTAGACCTGGGAAACAGAAAAGAACAAAAACATTCCTTGACAGTGACTTACTTATTCTGCCTTTATAGAATAATAGAATTGCTCAGGCTGGAAAAGATCTTCAGGATCACGGAGTCCACCCTCATCCTAACCCTTTAACCCTATGATGAGCCACCACTAAACCATGTCCCCAGGCACCACATCCAGATGATTTTTAAACACAGAACCTACCAGAAATAAAATTTGACTGGGAGCCAAACCATCATGACATCTTTGGCACTCTGGTGTGTGTGCATCAGTCTGAAGGAAAGATGCAGAAATCCTTGTTAGCAACTTGAAGTTACACTGGGACATAAGCCCTGGGTTCCATCAGAGGTGCTTAAATACAAAAGTTGAGTCCTTTTTAAGGACTTTTATGCTTTCTGACTTTCTAGGGCTTTCTTATGCTTCCTAACTCTAGTGATAGAAATGTCTTGGGTGTCTTTACTTTTTTTCAGGAAATTGCACTCACGTGGTACCTAAACCTCTATCCCAAACATTACTAGAACACCACTGAACTTGACAAACCCTAGCTTCTTGAAAAACTGATTTTTTCAGCTCTCTACCAGAAGCTTTGTAACATTATTGAGATTTTCTACAGAAAGCAGATGTGGATGGGGTGTTTTGTTTTTTTTCTTTAATTGGTTTTTTTGTTTGTTTGTTTGGTTGATTGGTTTGGTTGTTCTTTTGCTTGTGTTTCTAAACTGGAATTTATCAACATGACTTAATACTTCATGCTAAAATCATTGAAATTGAAATCTCTTTATTGCCCCTATTGGGTCCAGAGCCAATGCATTTGAATTTCAAAGTCCAGAATTCCAGTAGGCTCAGATCCAAAGTTTGGGGCATCTGAACACAAAAGGGTTTGAGTAGTTTGCGTATTTGTGTGTTTTCCCCTTTTTTCTTTTCTTTTTCCAGAACATGGCACCAGGAGTTTTCTGACAGTAGGACAGAAGCTAACGTGTCCTTGCCAATAGTATCTTTCTTCACAGGAAAAACCAGAGCTGGCCTCAGCTCTGAGAGCATAACAATGGGGAAAGTCTTGTTTCTTTAACTATACTTTGCACAGCATCCAAATATTCAACAAGCTGAATAAAAATTTTGAAATGAGACAGTGTATGTGAAAATAATGTGAAATGTGTATGTGAAAATAATTAATTTGGAGAAGTATAAGGATTTTGTTCTTGTCAATGCTCAATCTGATCTGTGTTCCCTTTCCTAGTTGCAGCATAGATTCCCTTCTCCTGGATGCAGCTGAATAGCAAATCTTCCTAGCAATCTCAGCTGCTGATGCACTATTTATTCTTTCAGCAGCCAGCTGAACTGCCCTGTTCTCTTTTGAGATTTTTTTTTTTTTTTAATTCCCCAAGGTTCCTGCAATTACCATTCCTCCCCCATCTAGGTTTTTTAGTACTCCATGTTCATGTCTGGGAGCATGCAGGTGGGGAAAATCCCATGTTTATTATATCACCTACTATCCCCTGCTCTTTGCAGTTGACATACACATGTGAAATCTCTTATCAGTAATACTTGCATGCCATCCTTCTGCTGCTATGACTTCATCTTTTTGACTGTGATCCTGATTCTAGTATAGTGAACATTTTATAAAGTTGCTAAATGGGAATAGTACTCATAAAAGTTGACACCTGGTAGAAACCAAGCCAGGGAGGCCCTTTCTTTCCCTGTGGTGGTGTTAAATTCCTTGTGGTCAGCACTAATAGCTGTGCCTCCTGAGGTATGGGCTGTGGGGTTTTACACCATGTTCAAATGGGCATCACTTGAAGGTTTAGTGTTTATGGTGTTTGGAGGACACATTCTTGCTTCCTGAGTATTTGGTGCAGCAGAGGTAACAGCAAGCAATTATATAAAATGAAGAGTAAGTTACAGGCTAATTTGAGGGCTGAAGGGGTTGGAGGGAGAAGAAACATGCTTGTATGTCAACAGAAATATTGTCAACTTGTGTAGCACATTTGCTGTTGTACCCCTGAGACTAATTTTGCAGTATTTGAGTCAGACAAGAGGCTAATAAGGATACTATTAATACATCTAATGATCAAGACTACTTCTAGCAGTTTTTATAATGAGTGCCTGTGCTTCTATTTAGAAATATCTTACCCAGCTGCCTCTCAGTGCTGTCAGTCTCTGGGAAATACTTAGGCTTTCTTCAACCTTAGGGAAATTGAAGGTGGCAAAGTTCCCAAAGCAGACTTGGATTTTGCTTTTGTGTTCTCTGGTGTTGCTCTTCAAACTTTAGTGAGTAGCCAGCCCAGTATACTCTGATTACTTTTCATTTTTTACTCCTGTCTGATTTTGCATGTAGGGCAGTGGGTTTCAAAGAGAGAGGATGTTCTCATCTCACTAAGTGACAAAGTTTAGAGGAGAGGAGCCATGCTCAGGGAATAATTTTTTCCTTTATGATGTATTGATTTCAAAACAATGTGTAAAGTGCATGGTGCTCCAAGGGGAGCAAGCAGGGCTCAGATTCACTGGAACACTAGACCTGGTATGGCAAAGGAAGGTGCCAGCATACCCATAGAAATCTGGGAGTATCCAGATACTATAGAGATAAAAATTCCTTCATCTCTCCTTCATTTTGAACTCTATTTTATTCTAAACACTTATATTTATTAAAGTGGGGAGCATGCTTAAGATATGTCCTGGAATTGGGTGGATGAAATGAAAGTTAAAAAAAGAGTTCATGATTTCTGGTGTACAGTATTCTTGTAAGTAAACTATTTGTACTGGGAGAAGGAGCTCGAAGTCAGTATTGCAAAAATAATTTCTAAAATCTCATTTGAAATCCATGTCAACATTTATTAGGTGCCAGACTTTCACCTAAGTGTGACACATGCCCACAGAAGGAAAACTAAAATAAAATGTAGCATACCACATATGCCCAGTCAGAATAGCCTGCAATTTTCATCTCTGGAATGCCAACAAGCTTATTTCTTGTTCAGCTACAGAATGCATAACAATTTAATACTATTTATTAAAAACTATGTAAGCACACAGTCTGTGGGTAGTGTATTATATTGAATACAGTAAATTTTGCTTCCCCATTTCCCTACTGCTGAACAGTAATTTGGATAAAATTCAGTCTTCTATAATAACTTGTGAAATTACCTATTTAAGAAATTAGAATCAATAATTAAAAAATGTGTAGGAGTGTGACAATTTGTCTTCAACAGCCAGAACACCAGGCTAAGTACATGTTAGCCCTACGAAATATTACCTAGATGTTTCTCTCCAGTCTGTTGGCAGAATTTTTTTTTTTTTTTTTTTTTTTTTTTTTGAGAACTCAGAGTTTCATCATTTCAGTGCAGAAAGGCAAACAGTGAAAGGAACAGGATGGAAATTTTCAAACATGGTAGCTGATGTTTGTGCTTTTAATTTTGTTTTGGTTCCAAAATCTAAATTGCCACAAGTAAGATAGTGCTGAATACCATCACCTCATAGCTATGTGAGAAACTCTTAACAGCACTGGCTTTGAAACCCTGGCCCTAGGGAAGAAGTTTGTTCTAGCCCTTGCTTTTCACTTAGACTCCATGTCTCCTCCTCTTATCTGAATTAAACAATGCTGAACTTAAAAGCTTGCAAATACTAAAATGAATGTGGTTTTCTATGATAAAGTTGTGATAACTTTGTTCATAAAAATGGAATCCGGGGGCTGGGTTGGCTGGTATGAAAATGAGCAACTAATTATGTCCACTGCATAATTCTGTCACCCATTGCTAGAATGCTATCAAAACAGCGGACGGCTCTCTTTGGAGATTGCTGTGTGTTATCTCCACATTCTGAAAAACAAAGTTGTTTTTCACATAATCCCACATGACCTATGTTTTCCTGGTTTAACTAGGTTCATTTCAGTGATATTAACTCAAGGGATAGATTGAGCCCTGCATCTGTAGCTTACTGTTTTGATACTCAAGAGCAAATAGTGACAAACCTTGAAGTAAAATCTTGTGCAATGGCTTGGAAGCTTAATGAAAAATTTAGTCTAAATGGTGTCCAGTTCTGGGGCCCCCCAAAAGAAAAGGAGTTGAAGGAGTGAGTCCAGAGGAGGACCACGAAGATGATCAGAGGGCTGGAGCACATCTATGAAGGTTGAGAGAGTTGGGGTTGTTCAACCTGGAGAAGAGTAGGCTCTGGGGAGACCTTATAGCTGCCTTCCAGTACATGGAAGGGGACCTACAGGAAAGCTGGAAAGGAACTTTTATAAGGACATATAGTTACAAGACGAGGAGGAATGGTTTCAAAATGGAACAGCATAAGTTTAGGCTAGACATTAGGAAAAAATTCTTTAATGTAAAGATGGTGAAAGACTGGCACAGGTTGCCTAGGGAAGTTGTGGATGTCCCAACCCTAGAAGGGTTCAAGATCAGGTTGGATGGGGCTTTAAGCAACTTGGTATAGTTGTAGGTGTCCTTGCTCATGGCAGGGATGTTGGAACTAGAGGATCTTAAGGTCCCATCTGAGCCCCTTCCAACCAGACCATTCTACAATTTTTTTGTTGTTATGCAAGAAGACATAATTGCAAAACAAAGTCAACTGGAAAAAAAGAAGTAGAATGATGGGGGGGAGGGTGGGCTTGTTTTTCTGTTTGTTTTTTGTTGCTTTATTTTTATTTTTATTTTTTTTTTACCTGGAAAATCCCTAGTGAACTGGAGAAAGCTCTGTGTCTCTCCATGTGCGTACCCCTATACACGTAGGAGAAACACGTGAGTTTGAGTTGTGGCTGTGTTTTGGGTGCACGCTGCCTGTGAGAGCACCTAGTTCAGTGCAGGAAATTCCACTGAGAGCATGAGCGCTTATCCCCCGTGTCCGTGCCTCTCCCGTGTCCCTCCCTCCCTCCCGATGTCCCCATCCCGTCCCTCTCCCCGTGTCCCGCGGAGCTCAGGCGCTTGCGTGTCCCCGCCCCGCCGCAAGGGGGCGCTGCCGGGAGCGGTCCCGCCGGGAGCTCGGCGCTGTTGCGCAGCGCCACCTGGCGGTGGAGGCGGGGATCGCTCCTGAGGGGGGCGCGGGTGAAACCCCCATGGAAATAGGGTTTTTTTAAAAAAATTTATACATACATATATATATATATATGTATATATATGTATATATATGTATAAATTATATTTATATGTATATATGTACCATAAGGAGAGACGGCGGGCAAAGAGCTATAATCAGTGAAGGAGGAAATTGTTAAAATGTCTGACCCTAATGTCTAACCCCACTCTCATGAGACACCCCCCCGGGGTACTGTGTCCGGGTCTGGAAGTCCCGAGGACAATAAGGACATGGAGCTCTTGGAATGAATTCGGAGGTGGGACGTGGAGGTGATCAAGGGGCTTGAGCATCTCTCCTACAAAGCCAGGCTGGGGGAAATGGGTTTGTTCTGGCTGGAGTAGAGAAGGCTCTGGGGAGACTTCATAGTGGCCTCCCAGTGCCATAGTTACCTCCCAGGAAAGCTGGGCAGGGACTTTTTACAAGGGCATAGAGTGACAGGACAAGGGGTAATGGTTTTAAACTGTAAGAGGGTAGATTTGGGTTAGACATTAGGGAGAACTCCTTCAGTATGAGGGTGGTGAGACACTGGAACAGTTTGTCCAAGGAAGTTGTGGCTGCCCCCTCCCTGGAAGTGTTCAAGGCCAGGCTGGATGGGGCTTTGAGCAACCTGGTCTAGTGGGAGGTGTCCCTGCCCATGCAGGGGGATTGGAACAAGGTGATCATTAAGGTCACTTCCAACCCAAACTATTCGATGGTTCTATGATTTGGCAGGGTTACTTCAACCATGCCTTGATGGGCTCAGCCCTGGTCAGGCCTTATCAGGAGATATATGGCATCAAGGCACACACAGGGCAGTTGTCTGTAAGTGGCAGGCAAACAGCAGGGGCAGCAGTTGCCAAATTATCCCAAGTCTGGTCTACAAGGAGATCAGAGAGATTTAGCCTCACCTACCACCCAGCCTGACCCAAGAGTGTTTGCTTCCTGTTTTCATCAGTACATGGGTCTACAGAAAGTGAAATTTTGTCCAGAGTGTTACCAAAGGAGAAGTTACCACAACTGGAGATAACTCTATCAGTGGAAAGACTCCGTAAAGTGCTACAGGCTGCTTGGTGGGATGGCTGTTCCTGAGTTCAGAAAGAAACTCCTAAACAAAGAAATGGCCAACTATGACTAAATGGACAATTAATCTTAATAACAGATGTTTAATGAGAACCATATTCAGAGCTTTCTGCATACAGTAAAACCCCGATCTAAATATAATTTCCTAGAACTTGAAAGTACTTGACCTTTTTTTGTTCTTGAGCTGCCTTCTGAGCTGATGGTATTATTGTGTAGGTGCCTGAGTGGTGCCTTTTAATGGTGCTCTGGTTCTCAGCTCTTGCAGGGAATAATCACTTCTCTGGCAATGAAACTTGGGTCAGCAGGGTAAAACTGTTGGATTAGATTTCTGGTGACAGTGCAGTTTTTGAAAGGAACTTTTGCATTTATAAATGGATACAAAATTTGCAACACTGGAATGACAGGCATTAATATATGGCTTTTATATTGTTGCCTAATTAAAATGATAGGAGAATACAAAGCAAGGCAATCTAAACAGTTGTGCTCCCCTGGGGAGTTGAAAAAGGCAGTGTTGAGTTGGAGTCTAAGTTAGCTGTAAGTGCTAATTTTGAGTCGTTACTTATTATCAGAATGGAGGTAAATTAAATATCCAGTCATTGTGTAAAGAGACCTGGAATGTCTTTGCACAGACAGTGGACTTCCAAGTGGCCTCTGCAGTTAGTACCACTCAACACATCCTCTCTGCCCCCTTGCAGCACCTAGCAGCAGCTTTGCTGCACTTTCCTGCACTCACCTTCTCTCTGGCTAATCTGCTGTTTAAGGTGTGCCCATGCAGCAAGCTGGCAACAGCACGGAATGAACGGGCTACTGAGTAGGGTGCTTTGCTTAGGAGGTGGTTGGTAGCCCCTGTCCTGCATGGGTTAGCCATGCATGGTATCACCACTGAAGTCAGCAGGTAGGGAAGCTGCAACTTTAAGCTTCCTAACACTTGCTAACACTTTTGCAAGGCTGGGAAGGGTGTAAGGGACTGGAGGTGTTTGTCACCACTCCGGTAAACACAAAATAGATTATTGGGTGATGGACCTTCCACTTTTAGACCTAAGGACCAGCAGACATCTTCTCCCCTCGTTCTTTAGGTTAACTAGCAGATTTGCCCCATGAAGTAAATAATTAAGAGGGCCTCTGCAAAGTGCTACTATCATTTAGGAGCAGCAATCTTTGCCCTAGTAATTCCCATTCCCATTTTATTTGCATCATTCCTGAAGTGAATGGCCCAGGGATGATGTGGTAGGTGTGTAAAACAAAATGTTTACATCCTTTTCCCCTTTTCTTCTTCTCCTTTCTCTGCTTTTCCCTCTAACAGAGAATTACTTGCTAATTGGAAGAAGATATCCAAGTGAGTTTCTATTGGGGTAATCATGTGCTTCTTTTCTCCTGGGGAGACAAGAGGGTTCTTTTTTCTTTTTTTTTTTTTTTCTTTTTTTTTTTTTTTTTCTTTGAGTCACCACTCACAGCTATCTAAAAGGAGCTATTTTGGGCTACTTGGCTCATATCTTTGTGTTCATTAGGGCTCTTAGGGACACCTTTCCTTTGTGCATGTTGCTACACTAACCTGTTTAATTGCTTTGAGTATCTGAATCCTCCCTTTACTTATTCAGAAATAAGGATCCACAGACTGAGACAGAAGAAATGTTTGTCTGAGCAAGTGGTTTATCTCCTCCAATGGCTATAAGGATGTGTTAATTTAATATTCCTCCTAGTACAAAGTGTAAAAGTTTAGCACATGTTTTTTTTCAGGAGACTGTAAGAGATGCTGAGGCCAGAACTGTTATAATTTAAAAATATCATAGAAATATCAATTATAAAATTTGGGGAGGACAGATTGACTCAATGACTGCAGTATTATGTAGAGCTCCATTATATAGTTACAAGAAGTCAGAGGAACCAAGGAGTTTCAGCTTTGAATGTAGTTAGAAGTGCCATGTATTTTGCTCTAGGCCTTCCTGTTCCTCTGAGAGGACCCAGTGGAAGGTGGAGGGGTGGAGGCCGATGCTGTCTCAGGCAGCAGAAGGTGCAGAGTCTGTCTTCAGGAAAGAGAGGGAGAGGTTTAATTTAGAAGTGAAAGGTGCCTGAGATCTTGGGGAAGTTGAAGGGGTTCATTTGTTATTGACAAAAATCTTTATCATGCTTTTGGGTTGTACTATTTTATGTCTTTACTCCTCAACTGCTAGGCTGTGCTTTTAAGTAAACACACTCTCTTAACCTTTCTTTTCTCTTGCTGATAAAGCTGATTCTAAGTGATGTGGTACATGTTTACTGCCCAGTGGGGGATCTTTTAAGTAGGGTAATGGGATGGTCACAGTAAGTGCCAGCTCTCCTCTGAGCTACTGCAGGCTAGCCAGAGCATGGCAGTATTTGCCTCCACAGCATCTTCTTAGGTCACGAAGAGGCATAACATTCCAAAAATCAGAAGAGGAAGAAATGTCATCCAGTGACTAGCAATAAGCGAGAAAACTCTGGCATAAGGCAGTCTTATGGTTTTAAGGAGAGAATGTGACATATGGATGTTTAGATGGTGTTAAGTAGCTACAAATGAAAACTGGACAAATTGGACAAGTTCTGTGAGTCTGAGTTCTGTGAGCAAAATTTAGCATTGCCTCACATAGAAGGCAATATCCTAGCAGATGTGCCAGTCACAAGAGGAACAGGCTTAAAAGTTATATATGAATTTTCTGGAGTTCAGCTGTGGATGGTGGAACATGTTATTTGAAGCTGTTAAAAATAATAGATAAATCAGAGTTTTTTGTTACTTTAATGATAGCCCTAGTGAAGAAGAATTTTGGGAAGTAAGGGAAAGTCCATATGACTTCAACTACAGCTATATCCCTGGACTGGTAAACACCTTCTCCAGAGAAAATAGGCACGTGGCCAACCAAGCTTAAGTATGATCTCACCTTCCACTGGGACTACCCATCTTGCTTTCTTGAAAAGCATCTGTATGCAGGGCTTATTCACACTGCACTTTCCTTGGTTGTAGCTTGTCCTGTTGGAGACAGAAGAGGAAGCTTGATCTGGCTTCACACCTTATCCTTTCTCCCCACATGAAGGCAGGCAATGAGCCAGCAGGAGTCCAGTGAAATACATTTCAAGCTGGAACACTTGATCTCTATGCATTTTCCCAGGGAGAGTGGCTTTTCCCTTGTCTTGCACAGTATTTTTGTGATGCTGAACATTGTCTATTAATCTGATATCCTTGAGAACTGTCAAACACAGAGCACTCATGTAAGTTGCAGGATTTATTTACCTTCTCCTAAAACACGGAAAATTCTCAAAACATAGGAAATGTCTTAGTAGAACAAATCATTATACTGATGACTTTAGTAAAGTACCTTCTTTGGTAAATTGCTTTTTTCCCCACAGTTCTTCCTGCAATACGGACTCTCAGGAGCAATAGCTGAGATGTATTTAGCCAAGCATAGAAAAAAACACACAGCATAAATGTGCTTATCTTTCTCTGTTGGTAGAAAACACATAATATCTATGTAAAGGGAACTGAGAGATGCCCCGCACTGTGTACTGAGCTGGAGGGGAGGCAGAACAGGCAGCAGGTGAACTGGCAGGAGTGCATTTGCTTGGGAAGCTGAACAGGGTTTGACAGAAGTAGTAGTGAAGCAGCCAGAGAGAGAAGTGGCTTCTTGTGTTCTCAGGCAGGAATTCCCTCTCTAGACATGGTTCTTTGAAAACTTTGTTGGCTAGTGAGAGCAAGACAGTCTCTCATTGATGTCATGAGAATAGGAGAGCCTAACGACATCACCAGTAGGAATGTGAGAGTTGGAGTAAAATAAGAATTGATTGCACCTTGGAGTGAAATAAACCACTGTGAGAGACAGGCAGTGTTAGTGGTGATTTCATGCTGGGTGAAGCCAGCAGTGCCTGGGAGGCATGGGAACAGGATATTTCCAGGCCAGAAAGATTCCTGATAAATGCTGGGTGGTAAGCATTTCCCTCACAGCTAACAAGGCTCTTGCTGTAGCAGTTCTGTAATGCTGTTTGCATTCTTGACCAGGATTGGCATGAGAATTAAGACCTGCTCTGGGGCTCTGAATTTCCTAAATCTGGAATTCTCCATGTCTTAACTAATGTCCTTCAACTGTGGTAGCATTTCCTGCTGCATGATGCATGGGTCAGTGCAGATGGGGTGTACATGACACTGTTTGCTGAGTCTAAGAGGTTTGCCAAATCCACAGTGGTGCTTCAGAACGGGCCCCAGGCAGTCCATAAACAATGGCTTTGCCTGCATATGGGAGAGCTCCTTGACAACTTATTTAATTACTGGGTGAAAAAAAGGTTTAAACATTAAGAACTGAGCCATGTTCCTTAGGAAAGAAAGTAATACGAGGGAATCACATCGTTATTATCCAACATATACATATGGTCATGCTAAAAAGTCATAGGGAATATTCTCCTCAGGGCTATTTCCTCTCAGTTCTACTGTGGCTCATTTACACTAAAGCTTGCAATAAAATTTAGGTGTGCTTGATGCTGTAGTACGGTCGAGTTACCTTTGATATCCAAAGCAATCTAGCTGTGGCAGCACAGGCCATTGCATGGGCTCCTTTGCACTGCAGACAAACTTAACCACAGACAAGGCCCTTTCTGAGTGAGGGAGCAGATACTTCTATTGTCCACAGATGAGCCTGTGGGAGAGAACATTTTCTTTTGTGAAAGGAGACCTGGGCAACAGGCAGATGTTCACTTTGCCGGCAGCTGCGCTGGTTAAGATGTTACCATCCCCAGATGTTCGATATTCCCATCTTGAGCACATTCCTGTCTCCTGAGCTCTGCCAGTGGAAGGGAGCCAGGAAGCACTTGCTACATAGGCTTCAAGCAAAGTCAGCTGCATAAGCTCAAGCAACTGATATAGGTGGCTTGAGATAACCTGGATTTGCCTGAGGCTCATGCAGTCTTTCTCCTTGGAAAATCTCAGAGTGTGGGATCGCCTCCAGTTGGCAATGCTTGCAACTGGAAGGTAAACATCACCTGGTGAGCTTAGAGTCACAACTGCTGCCTTTATTCACACCTAACCCCTTCCTTTGTGTTGGTCAGGGATGAAGTAAATACTGTCTTAAATCATCTTTATGTCCCTTTTCATTTTTGAATTGCTGGAGGCCTTGTTTAGATAATGAACCTCACTTAGGGCTTATTCACTGTTTCTTAGTCCCCTCTGTAACATTAGAATTAGGTTCTTGTTTGCTCCTTACTTCCAGCACTGAAAGCAAACTTGGCTTGGAAACCCTAAGCTGGGCCAGTGCTGAATGTGGAGGACCTTGTTGCAGAGGTGGGACCTTGGAAGGATGGTTTTGGTTGCAGTGTTTACTGTGTGAATTCCCCACCTGGGTGGTGTGTGATCTAAACTCACCTGCATTCAGCCTTGGGAAAGCTCCTGGAAAAGACTGGGCAGAAAGTTACCAGATTCTGGTTCATGGCTGTAGACATTTGGAGGTTCCCACCAGAAATCTTCTGTGTACAGGGAAAGTGTCTTTTTTAATCAAACTCCCAGATTTCAGCCACCTCTATGAAGCTGTGTAAGCCCTCTTGACTAATTTAGCTCCTGGGAAACAGGCAGCTGAGTGGAAGAAAAGAGAGGTCTGGAGTGGCATAGTGGTGAGAGGTCTTCCCAGCAGGGGCTGGCTTGCAAAGCTGAATGCAGCTCAGTTCCCAGCCAGCCTTTTCCTGAGGAAAACTATCCAGGAACCCACCAGTGAGAGTCCTGTGGTGATACCACTGCAAAACCCCTGCTGCTGCAGGTTGCTGGGGGCACAGGTTCATAGGGGCTGTAGTGCAACTGTGCAAGGGAAAGACAAGCCAGGCAAGGGGGATCTCCTGTGCTGTGAGATAAAGATGTCTATTTACAGAAAAAAATCATTATGTGAAAAACTCAAATCCCTGAAGATGGAAAGGGGAGCAGGAGAGGGGAAAAGGAGAGAATCACAGCAATATAGCTCTGGGAGAAGTCATATTGTCCTGACAGATCTCAGCTTTTAAGTGTACACTGAGTGCTGGTGCAGCCTGTGTTCCTACTTAGGTGGTTGTTCTTTACCAGCAGATGTGACCTGTATGAACTTTGCCTTATGCCCATGTTTCTGTGAGCTCTCAGGACTCTGTGCAAGAGGCAAAATCTCTCCTTCCATGTTTGCAGTGGTGAGGGCCTTTGGATTTCCAGGAGAGATCAGAGAAACTAAAGGCTTCATTGGAAACTCTCTTCAACAGAGAGAAAAGCAGCAAGGATGAATTGGAGAGGAATTTTTGCTTGTGCCAGAGATTCCTAGCAAGGAAGTGCCACACAGATTGTTCAGCAACAAATTCCCAACAGCATGTCTTAGTTAAACACTTTAATTTTTAAATTTCAAGGCCAAATAAACAGTATTTAGAGAACAGTTTTCTTGGGGTTTTCCATCCTTTCCATTCCATTTATTTCACTTCCACTGATGAAATGATTCATATAGAAGAATTCTTCTTAAAACAGTCTTGGTGGATTAGAAACATGGAGAAGTGAAAGCTGCAGACTGGGAGAAAGAAAAGGGAGGAACTGCTGTTTTTCCTTTGAAATTTCACAAGCGAAATGTTGCTTTGAAAATATGGTAACTGGTGATTTTATAGTGCTCTTGGTTCTTCTGATTTTTGACGGAGAGGGGTTTTAGTAATTCTCTTCAACATATACTGCAGGCAAAATTTTTTTCTTTGTTTTGCTGCATTTATAAATGCAGATGCTAGCATAAAAGCAAATGCTAGATTACTGTTTCATTGCATGTCACTCTAATAACACTCTGAAGCCCTGCTTGTAATTAAACAGTTCCACTCTGGGGGAAAAAAAGTGTTTTTTCTCTCTCTCATAATGAATTCGCAAATGGGAAAAACGCATGGTGCAATCTGCAAAGACTTTAAAACAGAAGAATCTCTTAATGGGTGTCTGATATCTCTACATTTTTTTTCCCTCCCTCTCTTTTAGGAACAAAGAGTGAATAATTATTGCAGAAAAAGAATCCATTAAAATAACTTGTGTCGAATTCAGCTTTGGTGCATGGAGCTGCTAGTTCACTGTGTTCAAATTGCCTTTACTAGAGTGGTAATATGTTGGGCCATAAAACTTTACCTGACTTCTCTGGAAAGTTCCTGGACCTTTCTTAAGAAATCCTTGCATTAGGAAATAACCTTCCTGCAGTCTTGGTTACACAGAGTCTGTTGTATCTATATAAGAGTTCTGGTGCTTCTGAAAAAAAGAGTTAATTTTGTCCTTGAGTTTTAGTTTTTCATTAAAGCTGGAAAGAAGGAAGGAAAAAGAAACATAATTCAAACCTGTCTTGACTTAATGAGATTATTACAGACCAGACTGATTCTTTCAGGATTTGCCAGAAAAAAAAAGACGACAATAAAATCCCTAAAAAAACTACAGAAAAACCCTCCAAAAAATCAAAAACCCACACCCCAAAAATCTCCAAACAAAGCACAAAGGTAGCATTTATCAAGTTAGTAGTACATATAAACTAACACATAAGGAGTTTGCCTCAGATACAGTAGTTGTTTCATACTCTAGGGTGATAACATGACTGATCATCCTTCCTTCCTTCCTCTTTGAAAGAGGGAAAGAATAAGGAAAAAAGAAATTACTAATAGATCTTCTGTTGCTAATGCTGATATGCAATCTAAAGGGATTTGAGCCAGCTTGGAGAACTCTTTGAAACCAGCAGTAAAATTAATTAAGAAAGTTTGAGAAAGCTAGGGATGGAAGCGATAACACAGTGATTTCATTTAGCTTTGAAGAGCAGCCTTTCCTAAGCAAGTGTTTCACATTCAGAAGGAGGATGAAACTGCAAAATAATCCCTTTTCCTATACATTTATTTTGGTTACTATAGATCACTTAAAAGAGAAGCGAGCTGAGGAAGGAGGTCTCTCACACACATAACTTAGTGCTGTTATCTAGAGAGTCATTAATTTCTCTCTTTTTTAACTTACAAGACAATCCTCTTGCTTCTGGTGTATGCACTTACTTAAATGTCATGGAAAAGGTAGGCATCATGTTGAGGAATGCTCCCAGTAGGAATTTATCTTTTTCTTTAGTTGCTGCTTCTATTTCATTTATGTCTGAGGAAGAACTGATGTCATTCCTGTGCCAAATCTAGACTACTGTGCTGTCTCCTAGGACATGTCTCTTTCTAATGCCACCTGGAAGAATGCCTGGCACATGGAATTTGGTGGCCATCCTCAACCACTGAAAATCTCTACAATAACTTCCTTCTTTGAAAGGCAGAGTAGACTTCTAAGTAGATTTGAATTGTTTTCTCCTTTGTCTAAGTTCTTATTTGTGCTGAGGAAGGCAATTTGTACTTGCAGATCACCACCTGGACACTTACTGAATGATTTTTGCAGAAAGCTTGGGAGAAATGGAATTCTCATTGTCAAAAATCACCTTTTTATCCAACCTTCTCAAAATAAGATGTCCTCACCAGGACTTAAAAGTGTACAGGGTTTGTCAGAGTTATGCTTACACTTGCAAAAATTTCAAACCTATCTTTTCTTCAATCTGAAAAATACATGAGAGAAAAAAACACTTTCTCCTAAAGAAATAATAAAAGTATTTTGAAAACAAAGTCCCTGTAGAGTCTTTGAACTAAAAACAGAGTTGCCAGTCAGACTCTTGTGGTGTTACTGAAAAAAAAATACCATCTTTAACTCAGTCAAAATAACTTTTTTTCTTTTAAATTAAATGCTTGATTGGTCCTAAAAAATAATATTTCAGGAATATTAGGCATAGCCAATAATGGAAGTACTTGTCATCCAAAGGAAAGAGAAAAATAGAAAACCTTTAGCAATGGCTACCCTTAATATCAGTTTAACTTGGACACAGCATTGCAGAGACCTCATGCAGGCTCACTTGGCAACACTTACCTTCTTCAGTCCTCTGTTTCTACCATACATTGCTATTTTTAGCCCCATCTGTACAAATATGTTTTTGCCAAAGAGCAAAGGCAGGATAAATTGCAGCAAGCATGTAAGCAAACAAAAATCTCAAAGCTTACAGAACAGTTACAGTCACAGTTTTGTTAAGCTGCTTCCCATTTGTTCCCTAGCTTTGTGTTACCCATTTAGAACATAAAGCTGCTCAGGCAAGAACTTGGGTTTTTGGACTTTTTTGATTGTATTTAAAGCCTGCAGCACATTGTTTGTATCTATGTAAATGCATTACTTACTCTTACAGGAGAAAATCTGCATTGCTATGCTCAAGGGGAACTGGGAAAGTTTAAAGTCATTTAGCAACAGTGCTTCGTACAGGCACCTATAATGGGGATGGGGACAGCATCAAGCTCTCAGTTGATGATTTGCCTTTTCTTAGAAGTCAGAAAGTCCTGCAGGCAAGCCAAGAGCTATGTTCCTCCTCTGGCCAGCTCAAACTGTTGAAATAAGGAGGGCTGTCATCATCTTTCTGTACAACCATGCTGGAGAGGACTTACTAAATTGTCCAGGGTAACAACCTGACCATAGTTTGAACCAAGCACAGCTGGCTGGAGAGAATAACTCTCATTTGGGGTAGGTCACCTTTCAGCTGTTTGACACAGGCATTTTTGTGCCACTGAGTAGCACACTCATCTGTTTGCTGTTGTCCCAGGAAGAGAGGGGTCTCTAGTGGTAAACCCTTTGTTGTGTCTGACAGTGCTATGGAAATGTCTGGTCTCAAGTGGCATGGTCTAGTGACATGTACACAGATTTTGCCCAGAGGGACTTCTTAGCTGGTGTCATCCACTCTCACAGCTCTAATTTGCTCTAACTGGTCATTAATTGGAAGATGGTTTGTCTTGAACTGCTGATTGTTAGCAGCCACCTTCTAATTGATGTTTGTTCATACAGTTGTTCGTGGTTTGATTCTACGTAATTATCCTTGAGCAATGTTTTCCTTTGTGTTTTTCTGAGAAGCAATGTGAGCACCACACAGCTCTCCTGTGATGTAGGGTAAAGATATAGGACAAAATCTTTGGATGTACGTCACAAGTAACATATATGGCTTCATCTACTATACATACTAACAGTACTATTTACATAATTAAACCCACAGTAATTACTGAACTAAATGCATAAAAATTAATTATAGCATGCCAGCTGTGTGAACAAGAAGGCTGGGCTCCCAGGGACTACACACAGTGCTTTTGTCTGGTGTCTTGTACCTTTAGCAAATACTGGTTCACAGAAATGAGCAGTCAGGTGGAAAATTCCTGCGAGGGAAGTGCAAGTCTTCCTCATCCCATGAGGAGAGGACCGTGGAAACCACCTACTTTTTATGTCTAATCAGACCTAAGATGTGTAGCATGCTAATAAAACTGTCAGACCTCAGGACTAGTAATTTGCACCCATTTTTAGATTCTCTGTAAGAAAAAAGAAATTCTCCTTGTGAATGAAAAATTATGTGTGAATCTGTACAGCTAGGCTGAAAAGAAGCAGATGCTGACATTTCTAGAGTTAATATTTTTTCCTTAAAAACACATCTGTCATCAGCCTCCACTTAGAGGAGTGGAGTAGCACTTATCTAAATAAACATGGCAGCTGTTTTATATGATGGGCCTGTTTTTTAAACAGTAAAAAATATTGTATCATTTCAAAAGGTAGAGCTGCCATTAGTGTTAATTTATAATAATAGGGTTGAATGTGTAGCTGTTCTCTTCTTTAGAATAACTTCAAATGACACTGTCTAACAATATCTAAAAACCTCCCTAAAAGGCCAGCATGAATAGAAGGAAAGTTAATAAATGGAAGTGTAGGCAGCTGAGAACACGGAAAATGCCCAAAGCTGTGGATTGTATTCTTGGGAGCGTATTAATAAAACAAAGAGAGGGGGAAAAAAGACTGAAACTTTTTGAAAATTAAATGATCAAAGTTCTCTGCTTGTGGCAAGAGGACTACAATATAAGTAATCCATACTTTTTCAAATGTCTTTGCTAATTAACTTATTTCTTTCCAGTATTTCAACAAACCTATGCATAAAAATATATGATTCTGTTTCCTTCAGAACTCTTTAATTACTCACTTTACGCTGATTTTAAGACCATTTTACATCAGTAGACAGGTACAAAGGAGGCCAAGGAGAGACCTACACTTGCAATCAAAACCAAAATTTATTTGTTTGCTTATAATCTAAGGGGCTACTAATGGCATTTGATGATGAGGCAGTAAGCCAAATATGAGAAAGGATTGTAATTTTCATTTCCAAATGCATATGGTGTGACTCTCATTCTTTGTCTTCGTATGATGTAATTGTTATGCAGAAAGATTTTCCCCTGTGAGGAGTCCCAGATCTTGAAAAATTCTTCCTTTGGGGTATGTGCCCTCTGTTAGGCTCTAGAAACACAATTCTTTCTATATGACCTAATGGTTTCATATAGATCTTTTCATTTTTGACTGCTTGGTGGTGTTGCTTTATCAGAAGGAAGACGAAGTGCCTTTGCCTTGGGCTGTGCCTCTCTTCTGATGTGCTTTGTTTAGCAAGATGTTACTAGAAAGTTAGATCCAAGTATATCCAACTCCTCTGTCTTTGTGAATGAAGTTGGCCATGTGTTGTGGCCTGACCTGGCTTGTATGCAGAACTGATTAAATATTACAATATAGTTAAATGTATTTTTTTCTATTTAGCACAAATAACCATAAATTTAATAAAATTAATCATAGTAAAAATTATTAAATATTACAATATGGTTGAACTGTTTCTGTAGGTTCTGCATCATGTCTAAGCTGTCCCTGAGGAACCTCCAATCTTTATAGATCTGGACATAAGGCTTGTACAGATGCATTGCTGCCAGTAATTAGCAACAGGATCATTCCCATAAATTAACAGCAATTGCTGGATATGAACTTGATTGGTAAAAAAATGGAAGAAAAGATGAGAGACCTCAGTGTATGATCATTGTCCATGCAGGGGTGTGAAGGAGAAACGGACTTGGTATTTCATCCACTTTCTCCCAGGCATGTTTGCAACCTGGGAGGGAGAGAAACAAGCTGATTCTTCTGTCAGTCTTGCTATCCAGGACTGGGAAATAGAATTTGCTGCTGATGCTTCTGTAAGTCATTACCCCTGGAGGAAGGAGGAAGGGATAGAGGAACAGCAACTTGTAAACAATTCTTAAACAAACTGCTTCCCAAGGCTATTCCTGCTGAGCTGCAGATTCCTCAGCACCTCTTGCTCAGGTTTGTGTTAGTTGTGAGACTAAAATTTGAGACTTTCTTAGTTGTGAAATTAAAATGTGTTGCTTTCCCTTGATCACAACCTGGAGTGTGTCCTACCCTGGAGTAAAGCCAAGCTGTATCTCTGGGGAGGGACAGCTCTAGGGGGTACAAAGTGGTGGTATTAGATATGTTACTCTAGATAAGTAGTGTTGGTCCACAGTGAGTCTAATCCTACACCAGTTGAGGTAGACTGAATCTACTCCTGTGACTTTCACTGTAGGAACACTTTTCTAACCTACTGATTTCAAAAAGGTAGCCTAGTTTTCCTAAAACTTTATTTCCAAGAAATCCTCTGAATGAGCTGCAGTTTATCACTTTCTCTTGCAAAACACTTCAAAGTGTGTATTTTTTACTCACTTTTCTAAGTGCTTAGGACAAACAGGATCTCCTGTTAATGAAAACCTTTGATGGATGCGTTAAGGAAGCAGTGCATATGTAATCCTATATTTCCTGAGGTTACCCCAGCAGTATACATGGAGCATAACATTTAAGGAGGGTACATGCATGTATAAAGGTCTTGTAAAAAGCTAGAAGTAGTGTCCTTACTACTACTACAAGAGTAAGATTTGTTTTACAACAGATGTTCTACATCTATCAGTGTGCTTTATCATTAAACTCACAGGCAAGGGCATCCATAAATTGTAGAAACAGCCAGTGAAGGATGAAATCTCAACCTCTCCAATACCTCATTGCCTTGAATCACTGAAGGAAATCTTTTCTCTTTTTGCTGGTGAATAGAACAGTGATTTGGTGTTGGCTATTCTGGCACGTTTTGACCTAGTAACAACTTTTCCAAATTCTGAAGGAATTTCAGAATCACTGAAGGAAATCTGTTCTCTTTGCTGGTGAATAGAATAGTGATTTGGTGTTGGCTATTCTGGCACGTTTTGACCTAGTAACAACGTTTCCAAATTCAGGTGTATAGGCACCTTCTTCGAAATTGTGTGCTTTTTTCCTCTTCCAAGAACAACTCTAGTTGGTTTTATTCACAGCCTTGTTTATACATTTGCACGTCCAAAAAATGAAGTTTCAAACCGTGAAATGAAATGTTCATATTGTCTACAAGAAAGTATCCATACCGTTGAAAAAAAAGAGAAAAGCCTTTATTTAGTATCTAAATGCCAGATGTCAGAATTTGGGCATTTGGAGATTTAATTCACTGGAGTTTTGCAATTTAGTCCTGCAGATAGCTTAAGGCAATTTTTTAAAAACTAATGCTCTAAGGCAAAGCTGTGTGGATACATCTGTAGAGTTCCTTGTCATGACCAAGTATTTTAAAGAATGATGATGAAGTGAGAGTCAGAATTGTCACCTTTCTCAAGACCACAATGGTACTAGTATTCTGCGTGTGCAAGAAACACGCTGGGGACACTGGAAGGATTTAATAACTGTGTATATCTACGTATGGACTTGTTCAGAAGGAAAAGCTGTTCTCAGGATGGAGGCCAGTACTCTGCTGTAATGTGGGAATTGGAAGTGGGGTTGAAGGTAGTTGCCAATAGCTGCCAAAGTATGGGGTTTATAGGAGTACTGTTTACTGTACGACATAGCAAGAAAAGCTTGTGAGGTGGTACCACAATGCTTACGCTGCAGAAAAAGGCAAGAAAGGAAAAGCCTTTGTGCAAGTTTATCTTCTGAAAAGCAAATGCTATTTATATAAATACATTGTGGCAGTGGCTATCATTTTGCAAGCGTTGGGTTGAGACTCTGAAACATTATGCAAATGCACTGGTGGTGCATACTCAACTGTACACCCACTGGACTGTGCTCCATGTGTTCCTGGTGCCAACGAAAACAGAGCAGCATCCAACTGATTCAGGGAAAAAGTCATGGCTGCAAGAAGCCAGGACCTGCTTTACAGAGCTACTGCTCTGCTTCTAATAACTGAAGTTAGGCAAGTCCCTTGGACTTAACCCTAACTTTCTCATTATCTGGGTTGGGATGTGCATAAACTGAAGAAGATTGCTAGTGGTTTTGAATAGTTTTTCTGGCCACAGTTCCCAGCATAACGTGTTTTATTGCAATTTTTCATAGAAACAGTTCTTTTTAGAAGAGAAATAAATAATCATGTGGTTCACAGCAAAGCTTCCATAGTCACTAGAGACCTCTGGTGTAACAGCTAAATTAATCACAAATAGCTGAACTCTCTCCTGCAGTGGCATGCCAGAATTGTTTCCTTGCCAATGTCTTTGCTTCCCTTTACTGTCCCCATGAAGCTGCTGCTCTTTACCCCAAGGTGATGGAGAGCTCTGCCCCTTTCTGAAGTGTGGGGTTCTCCTGGTTCATTCCTAATTATGCTGTTATCTTGGCTCATTTTTCACCATTGTCCTGTGCAACATTTGGGACATTTGTTCAAAATGGTGTCAGGGAAAGTGGACTGAAAATCAATGGAAATACTCCCACTGATTTGTATGACCTTTGATGCAGTCCTTGTCTATGTCCTGCCTTAAACCCCTCTTCCACCAGGTGTATATCTTCTAACCTCCAGCATTATAGAAAGGTATGGTGCTGCTGTGAGGGTCTGTATGCTGCTAGATCCCTTTCCCTATTTTCCCTAGCAGCACTGAGAGAGATGATTTGAATGTATCCTGTGAATGACTGGCAGGGACCTTAGAGGGGGAAGTCCAGCCTATGGAAGGATGTCTGCTGTATAAGAAACACCAAGACATGTGGAGGGTACCTGTGGTTTGCAGAATTTTTGTTAAGTATCTCTTTATTAATAAAGAGAGAGATTAAATTTCAGAAGTCTAAAGCCTTTTGATACTACTACCCAGCGTGGAATGTAAAAGGTGCAGTGGCAGCAATCAGTTCAATGAGACCTGCAGTAAGGGAGAGAGTTTGATTAGTAAGTGTGTGAAATGTCAATGAGTGATGATGGAGGTGATGTGGAAGAATTCAGACTAGAGGAAAAGCTGGATTTGACATACTGGTCAATCATTTCCATGCTGGAAGCAAGAACCAATCTGTTGTGTAGCACTAAACGTTGTTGGTAGAGTTGAGAAAATTAAGACAATTTTTTAAACACTCTCTCACTGATAGAAAAATTTTGAGAAGTAAGTGATGCTCTTTTGCTGGGAATAGATTCTGGATAATTAAACAGCCCACAAAGGTGTTTGAAGTGCAGTGTGAATCCAGACATCTCTGAGCTGTACAGAGATACTGTTGCTTTTTTTTACCTCACTCTCAACAAGCAGAAGAAGGAATAAGGACGTATACTAGTGTTGAAAGCTCTGGCTTCTGCATTTAACTTTAAAGACATTAAAAAATACCTAATAAAAAAAATAATTGTAGGACACACTATTTCTGCTTGTAGGAGAAATTTGCTGAGAGAAACAGATCTGACTCTGAAAAAAGCCTGAGCTGTTGCACTGTCCAGGAGAAAGATCAATAAAATCCCAAAGCTGTGGGCTCCAGCTGAAAGCATCCAGCAGTCAGGGTAGTTGCAGGCCAGTCTTGAATCCATGTAAGTACTGGAGAAAAAAACAACAAGAAAGACAGGAATCAAAATGCCTCATCTCATGGGAATGGTGCAATACATTATGGGACACAGATGTGTGTTATGTCCCATTGCTTCTAATAACCTAGGAATAGAGATACTGTTCCAGGAGCAGCAATAGTAGTGAAGCATTATTCCTATAGATGTGTGGCCCTTGCTCCTTCATCTGTCCTGAGTGCAATAATCTGAGCTTTCCTCCAGTAGCTGCATGACATGAGCACCAAGCAAAAGGAAGGAGGGCTGGAAGATGCTGCCTAACACTGTGGGATGCTTTCTGGTGCCCATTCTAGGAAAGAAACCAGGTGCTTTCTACTCTCTGCAGCACTCCAGTTTTGACAAAATTTGTAGTAGCATAATTTACCTGAGATCTTAAAGTAAGATCTTATTTTTTTTCTATTTTAAGTCTATATACTTTTTTCAGAGGAGCTCCATGATCTTTTGTGGCTGGAGCTCATCAGGGTTTTGCAGGCTACAGGTGTGCCTGATTTGTGCCTGCATAAGCCTTCTTTCCTTAGGAAATCAATCTGAAAAGGGTAAAGTACACACCAGGATTAAACCTTTCAAGGCTTCCAAGTGAAGAGGGGCTATTTACAACATCACTTTCAACGGAGCCAAGAGCTCAGTGTGTAAGCCCTGGAGGGATGAGGGCTGCTGGCTGTTCAGCTGTTAGATTCTGCAGCTAGGCTGTTGGGTCAGTGAACAATTTGATTTCAGCTGGGTTGTGAAGCCAGATGCAATATAATCCCAACAACACTTCTGCACAGTGCTATTAAACTGGAGAAATATGACCAAGTGCTGGCTGCACTGAGTCCCCCAGCTGAGAGCAGAGCTCCGTGTGACCTTCCCTGAGGAGCCTTTCTATGGTTCCGGCAACTATGAAATTTTAGGAGCAGTGTCTCTGCCTGTGCATACTTAAAGAAAGCTACTGTGCAACCCAATATTTAATTTTCCAGAATGTTCCCTTTCACCCAATGCAGTAAAAACCCTGGTCCTCCTCCCACAGGAGACTGGGTGCAAACCATCTGTTGAAACTTGAAAGAACCAGGACTAGCAGCTCCTCAGCAGTCCAGTTTCAAAATGGAAAGCTCTCCCCCAGAACAGTGTACTTAGCTGTAGGAGGGTGCTATGGTATTTTAGGAGGAAGTGTGGTTCTTCATCCTATTCCAAATTACTAGCTAATGGGTAATTTAGTTAATTCCTCAGCAGCTGGATGTAACCACATGCAGATTAACTTCTAAAAGAGGGAGGCTTTTCAGCTCCTGGTTTTAGGCCAACATGTTTTAACCCAGTGACACTTTGAAACCACACTTGCAATATGCTGGGAGCTTGGGGACATGGATTTATATAGTTGCAGAAAACTGATCAAATTTTCAAATTAATGTAGCTCGTTGACACAAACAGCCCAACTAAATACCTGTATCATAGCACAAGGAGGGAGAGATGGTAGAGTCAAATTCATACCTGCTAGAAATTGATGGAATTCTTTAGGCTCCTCTTGGCTGCATCAAGGAATGTCTTTGCTTCAGGCTGAGATAATACAGTGGGAAAGGATAGTTTAACAATCATGCTCTTACTTTTCCCCAGAGTTTTCTCTAGAAATTTATTCAGAAGAATCTTTCAGTTTACCATTTCTAATCTGTATAAATTTTAGGTAATTTTAAAGACATTTAAAACAATAATTTATATCCACTCTAATTTGCATGATCTGGTATTAAAATGAAGGTGAGCTCGTTAGAGGGTTTGTTGTACATGCAGTTCTTAGGATACCACTTCAGACTGCTGTGAGGAGCACTTTCTAAAGCTTTCCCATAGCAGTGATATCTTAGAAAACAGGGTTTGGATCTAGATCCAGAGTTTAAAAATCTAGGACACACAGGCAGTTTAAATACTTGCTGTTTTGAACTGAAGCTCAAGATCTCCCTATTCTGAATTTTATCCAATACTTTCTGAAGAGGCATTTTTAAAATCCTAGTCTAGACAATAGATCAGGCTTCAGGGATGTGGGAAGCTCTGGATTGTCTGTGTGTCTGTTTGATAAACTGACTGATGTGCTCTTTGCTTTCATTATGGGAACTGTTTTGCTACTTTCTGCATTTCCTAAAAACCTTCTCCCTCCATGACCCTTCCAGGGAACTCCTGCTGTGCACAACACTGCGATTTCAGGGACCCTGACATACTGTGGAAGGGTGAAGTTACTCCCGGAGTCTGTCTGCCACACACTGCACCAGCATTTTTGTCAGAACCAGATTGTCTTTCACCTGACTGGGGAGAGAACACTTATTTTATTTCCAGACTAAAACCAAACTCTCTCTATATACATATATATATGTGTGGCACCTTCTCATAGGTGAATTTGACTTACATGACATGTCAGGAATTATACATCTGATTCTAAACTCAAAAAAAAACAGGTTTAGAAGCATGTGATTCTGCAGTCATTTGGAAAATATTTGCATAGTACATGTTGGCGACCTGTTTTACGTATTTAGGACATGTTTGGAATATAGTGGAAGTCGTTAA